>NW_006800138.1:115188-138248 GCF_000485575.1 Poecilia formosa
CCCAGGCCTCTGGTAGAGGACCCGAGCTCAGAGGATGAAAGAGACCACCCACAGAGGGTGAGAGGGGAATTTTTTTTTTTTAATATAATTTACATAACACTATTCCACTGTTCATTATTTCTTCTTTACTATAATCTAATTTTACTTTGTTGAAGATCTTTGTATGCAAAGTTATTTGTTCTAAATAAACTACATTTTAAAAAATAAACAAACTTTCCCTAGGCAGAAAAGTCTTGCAAAAGCAAAAAAACAACAAAAAGCTACGCAGAATATAGGAGATTAAATAATCCTGTCACAACATTTAAGGGCAAATTACATTTTTAAAAATGAATTTAAGACATTTCAAGGCCTCAGTTCTAGTTAAAACAATTTAAGACATTTTAAGACCCCCCTGTTTTCAACGTTAATGCTCAGCTTGCTGTATTCCTTGGTGTGCTGATTATCAACACATAGATGTATGCAGAAGAGGAAAGAGGTGACTTTTCCTCTCATGCATGTTTCTCTTCCCATCTGTCGCTTTTTTCCTCGGATGCCCTGGAGGTCTCGACTCTTCCTGTTTCCCTCCAGCGATGTTCCCCCTCTCAACACAAATCCTCTCCTCCCTCTTAACTCACTTTCCATCTCAGTGCATCACCTCCAAGTCCGCACCGATCGTCTTTCCGAGGAAGACTCGGTAACTTGGGATGAGATGAAAATTCGATTAGCACTTCGTAATACTTTAATTGATTCCCTCTTTAATAAGTAGCGTAATTAGTCAGAGCGAAGATCCATCGCTCATTAAATTTTAGAGATACAATGCAAACACTGAGTCCCCTAGAGGTTGGGAAGTTGCTTCCCAGAGTGAGGTTTCTGTAACTTCAGCGATGCAGAGAAAGCTCAACTCCACAACAGCTAACCCAAAGACTCAAGGTTAATTACTGACAGATAATACGCCGCGCTGCAGGGGGTGTTTGCTAGTTTTTCTGTGAGAAGACAAAAGGTCAGCGCTGACTAAAAATAAGATGATGAAATCTCCACTGACATTTCCATGTAACTGTGAACTCTGCTAAACTTAGTGTGAGGAAAGATGTTTTCTTTTTATACCCAAATTGATAATATGCTAAAAAATGCTCCAGAATTTATGCTCTTTAAAATAATCTAATGTTAATAAAACTGCAAATACCACAGCTTCTCCAATTATGGTTCTGCAGAAGAAATAACTTTATCACAAAATCCTCCTATGCTGCTAAAATTTGGCAAATGCTTCTTTCCTGGAGGCCAAACTTTACCAAACAGCTTGAGGTCCTAAATCAAATCTTTTATGTTTATAAGGAAGACAAATGGATTATCTGAATTTGTTTAGAGCCAGAGTGAAGAGCCTGCACTCAGAGTGTACAGGTACTCATAAAATATAGTTTCCTGAGTGATTTTCTGAAGCCATTTTTGTTTTTTAGGAAACAAACTTTGACTTGAGGTGAGGCAGTGCGGTTTTTGGGATTATCCAGTTCATGTTTAGTTGAACTGGTGAAGGTTTATGACGATGCTGTGGGATTACAGCGATAGGTTAGTGTTCATCTGGGCAAGTCCCAGTTCTCAAACACCATTCTCCATCTGCTGAATGCAGCGTTCCCAGTAGAGTTTAGACTGGGAGTCTATTGTGTCCGAGTCCGATCCAAACCACCAAATTACCTGGAAAACAAGCCTGAGGTAAACCCGATATACTGAAATACTTCCAGACCGCTAACTTTGCTCTCTGCTGGTTGGATGTATTATAGATGGATGGATGGATGGATGGACGGATGGATGGATGGATGGATGTAACTCACCTTCCTCAGCAGTGCCACCAGGTCTTTGGGCCAGGCCGGGCTGTACTGGACGCTCACCGTGCTGAAGAGCTGGATCAAAGACTCCACAGAGTTGCTGGCATGGATGTCGTACGGCCGCTGGGTTCAGAACCAACAGAACCAACAGGAAGAAAGAAAAGAACGATCAGATTGAACAAAACAAACAAAACGAATGAAAGAGAACGAACAAAACAGAACAAAAGAACAAATAAAACGGACAAATCAAACAGAAAGAACAGAGCAAAGCCTTCAGAGCCTTCTTAAAGTGAGGTTCAACATCTGCCAAGCTGAAACTCAGAGAGCCTCACCCATCCACGCAGCACCTCAAAGGCCGTCACCCCCAACGACCACCAGTCGACTTCAAAAGCGTAGCCTGTGCCTCCGCTGACAAACGACTGGAAGATCTCTGGAGCTGAAGGAAAAGCAGAAAAATCAAGTCTGGAGCAGAAAAAGATCTGGTTTTACTAACTATAACACACAAATGAAGAACAAACAGCCTTTACTTCCTTTTGCACCTTCAACAAAGAATCTGCAGCCATCGGCGGAGATTTCAGCAGTGACTCAATGTGTTTGATACATCAGCTTTTTGTCATTTAAGCTATTTAAACATGTTAAAAGTCGACTTCAGTACCAAAATGTAAACGGTGGGATTGTTTTTTTCCATCAGTAGTTTTTGCTCATTTTAAAGTATTGCATTAGAAAATGCTGGTGTTCAAAATAACTCATAATAAGTTTTCATACATGCTTTAGGTGGTTTTTGGCTTTTCCCAAAAGAGAGGAGATGGAAACACTTTTGCCGAATAAATTCTGACAAACGTCCCAATCTACAGGTGGGTCTCTGCCTTACCAGAGACACGAAAGCCCAAACCTCTTCGTTTTTCTAAGATGTGTGGTTCATGCTCGTTGATAGATACTTCCTATTTATTACATTCAAACTCAATTCGTCTGGTTGATTCACTCCAAACCAGAAGATGCAGCCACGCCAAATTCGAATTTTCTTTTTTTGCAACATTTTAAATTCGCTTGACGACTGGATGTAAACAGCTACAGTCTATTTGGGTTTGCGGTTAAGATTCTTTAAGATTTATTTTCCTGTCCAAATTTCCCGGTTCAACAAAGCAAACTGTCACAGCAAAAACCGATCCTGTAAAGTTTGCAAAACACTTTTGTGTCTCGATCGAAACGTTTATTAAAAACAACTCCAGGAAAATAAGCATATAGGAAAAGAAATGATAAAATCCACATGGTTAGATGCCAATGATTCCATTTAAAGACTTTTTTGATCCTGGATACATCATCTTTAGAAACAAACCTCAATCTGTGTTCAAAGTGGCACAAGGCCAGTTTTCCTGTTCATAGCTCATAAAGGCGACTCTTTTCTCAGAGCACAGCTGTTGCTGCAGAGAAGGAGCAGCTATTAAAAGGACACAATGGCGGCTCAGTGTTACCCATGTAGGGCTTGGTTCCAGCCAGCGCCGTGGCTCTCTCTCCGTCCTTTATTATGGTCGCTATGTTGAAATCTGTCAGGTGAGCGTGACCTGAGGAACAGAAACAAAGGACAACATCGTTTATATATTTAATGCCAGGACCTTAATGTGCTGATTTTGATTCATTAATTACAGACGCCGTCACTACTTTCCACATATTTATATTCAAAATGCCTTTCTTGAGAGCAAAGTGGATATTAAATTCCTTGTTTATGTGCACAAGCTGGGAGATCAGAAATATTCTGCACCAACTTTTTACAGGAAAATATAAAACAACTTTTTTTTGTTTTTTTTTTTACTGTTACTCCAGAATGTAAATAAAATAAATAAAAAGTGATGCTTCAGTGAACCGGATCAGTGTGAACTCATTATTTTGGACTTTTTTGTATCGTCACTGTTGTGACTCATCAGGAAGAAGCACGTTTGTTAAAGTAATGATGGATTTTTCTGCAGCTGAAAATCCTCTGGATTAAACACCAAAGGACTGGATTACGTAAAAGAATAAAAGAGGCATTGAATACAAGAAGAAACAGTCTAACGCCTTTTCTACTCAGGATTATTATACAAAAATATAAAAGAAAAAGTTTGAAGCAAACAGACACCTCAGGGTCGCTTGTTTCTATAAAATCAAGGTTCCTCACAGTTTCCACAGAAATAGCTCAGCGATGTTTGTTGGCGAATTTATCTACAACAAAATAGAAGTTTTTGCAAAAAAGATGCATAAATTTTAACCCCTAAAATTAGTTTTGCTGACAAACTTTCCAATCTACAGGTGGGTCTCTGCCTTACCAGAGACACGAAACCCAAACTGAAGCAGCTTCAACAGCAAAAACGCTCCGCAGCTTTGTCTTGGTCAAGGCTTTGACTAGACCATTACAACACCTTGATTATTTGCTTTTTCAGCCAATCTGCCGGACACTAAGTGCTGTGTTTGACCCGGTTTAATTTGATCCGGTTTCGGTTAAATTAAGGTCTTATTTGAAAATATAATACTTTGGTATGCAGATGTTTGTGTTAGGACTTTTTCTCATACCGTTTATAGAGATGATCACATTGATGATGATCAGTTATGCACAATTGATTACTTTTAAATACTATTTCAAGAGCAGGTAGTATGTAGAGTATGCGCCTAAAGAAGTAGTGCCCAGGTTTTCTGGCCTTTCCAGGAATCCCAGTGTTTTATTATTTTCAAATAAATTTTAAAACTTGTTTTTTCTGTCAGTTTTTCTTCAGTTTTGACAAAAAACAAAAAAAAAAATCACAATATTTCAATGAAAAAAGAAAAGTAGAAAAAAGGATATGATATGCTAAATCTTTCAGGTTTATTATCTTTGTACATAGTTTTTTTGTGTGTGTGCTTTAAGCAACAAGAACACCATTTTCCAATCTCCTCGTTTATTTAGTTATTGAACTAAATAAACTTCTTCTGCTCATTAAGTCGCATGCTCTATGTTCTCCTTTTCAATGTAAATTCAACTTAAAGCGAAAAAGATGATAAAAGACAAACAGATTTTCCATTTTAATTCCTCAGGATCTTTTTTTAGACGCCTCGTATCAGTGAAACTTGTACATTAAATTTTTAAAATCAATCTGCATCAAATCCCTGAGCTGGAAAAACAAAGTTATACCATCCTTGAATTCTGTTTGAGGCCCACAAACGGCCCCCGAACCACACTTTGGACACCTTTTGTCTAAAACATGCAAAAGGAAATAGCTTTGGGTTCACAAAATAATTTATAGTGGATGTCAAAATATTTTTCAACAAAACAATCAATTCTTGCAGAGAAAGTATATTATATTAAAAAAAGATTGTTTACACAAATTGAAGTTAGAGCAGGAAACAACAGAAGCATCAACGCAACTAAAAACAAATCAGTCATTTTCTTACCTTGTTCATCTAAAAGGATATTGTCCGGCTTTACGTCTCTGAAAAAACACAAAACACAGATGTGATTGAATCACCTTCACATTAAGACACAGTTAAATGAAGTCTAGCAGCTCTTACAGCCTCTTTAAAGTACAACCAGAGCAGTAAAGGTTGGGTTTCATGCTCATTACATTAACTAAACGTGTTTGGTCTGCTCTGCAGCCAACACATTCTGAAACCGTGCTGCAAGGTGCCATCACATGTGGGAAAGCCTGGGATTAGATATATACAGTATGTGTAGATGTGAAAGTCTGTAGGAGGTGTGTTGGAGGCTGATGCATGTGTGAATTACGTGTTGGTGCAATATTGTGTCAGTAAGAGCAAAAGAGGGAGGAGATTCTTTCATTTCGAACGCCGCCGGAGGGACTTTAGGTGCAACAATATCTGCAGGTTCCCTCAAAACAAGCGAGTTACAGAGGGGCTGCGTGCGCCAAACACATGACTTTCACCAGGCGCGTCAGAGTGAACACGCTTGTTGTATTTAATCACGGTTCACGTCACACTGCAGCACGGAAACACAGGCAGCTTCCAGAGAGCGTCTGACAAAGACGCTGAAGTAAAAGCCTTGAAGGAGAGAGGAAGAGGAGGAGGAGGAGCAGGAGGAGGAGGAGCAGAGACAACATACCGCTGGATCTTAATACGTTAGGGTTTCATCACAAATTCAGTTTTTAATTTAAAAGTTTGACTTTTATATATATTAACTACACATCCCAGTTTTAAAATTCCTACACTGGCTCCCTGTAGCTCAGAGAATAGACTCTAAAATACTTTATTTGGCTTGTTAATCGCTGAACCACATCACATTAAAGATTTGCTGTTGTCATAGCAACCTTACAGACCTCTCAGGTCTTCTGGTTCTGGTCTGCTTTGCACCAGAACCAGAACCAAACATGGAGAAGCAGCATTCAGCTTTTATGCACCACAGATCTGGAACAAACTTCCAGAAAACTGCAAAGCAGCCGAAACACTGAGTTCCTTTAAATGGAGACTAAAACCCACCTGTTTAGCGCTGCCTTTGATTAAGTGGCGGTTTCTGACAACCACCCAGGGTGGCATCTTGTGGGGGCTGGCATGAGCTAACTAGAAACAACCAATCAGAGCCAGGAGGCGGGACTTAACGCTGTTAATTATTGTCTGCTACGTGCTGCAGCTATTGTCTGCTACGTGCTGCCACAAATGCTAAAGCTAGTTAGCAGGACGACAGATGGAACAGTAAGTTGTTCCTCCACTATTAGCAAATTTAGCAATCCATACACAAGCCTGATTGGCAGCGCTGAGAGCCTCCTCCTGGCTCTGATTGGTGCGGTGTATGTCTTCAGATGACAGTAACAGTTCAGGCAGGAGGTGGAAGAGATCGATTTTTTTTCTCAGATTATCCGTTTCATATGACATGTTGACAATTTTAACAAATATGTAAAAAATCTATATACAATTTTGATAAAAGTTTCAAACTGCAGCTTTAACTCCAGAGAAGATTTATTGAAATCAGTGAAATACGAGGAAAAAGCAACACGAGGACTTCTCTGGTTCCTCCCTTCCCCTAATAAGACTAATTTTACCTTCTTGGGCACGGTGACAGCTGACTGTTGCTAGGAGACCAGAGACCCTTCTTCGTTAAGTTGGTGCAAAAAACAAAAAAATGGTGAACAGTATCCTACTGTCGGAAACTTAAACGCTGGAGCCGCACAGGCCACGGATCCCCGGCAATGGGATTAGGGCTCCTATCCAGCAGAGACAGGCTGGTAAACATCAAAGCGTCGCTCACTTATCATATTAACACTTCCTGAATGAGAAATCAACGACAGGAAGAGCAAACAGAGGGTACTTGGAAGGAGTAGGATATTTCCCACATTTACGTGGATGTGAAGCTGGAAGCAGAGATGATAACGGACTGCTGGGCGCTGCAGGGGTGGGTGTATTTTTACAGCATATACCTCTGTCTGAGCACCTAAAAATAGCTGCAGATACACATCGGCAGGGGTGCATTCAATCATGTGTTAAGAGGCGGGCGGCAGCTCCTGAGCCTGAGTTACAGTTTATTTCTAGGTCCGTATATCTAAAGTTGGAATCTGGAGGATCTGTTTGTAAAGAATGGGAAGCAGTCGCTATTGAAACTGTTTCTAATTCACCTCTTTCTGCACATAAAATCCTGGTTTCAGGTAAACAAACATCCCGCCTCCCCAGGAATCAGTTGCAGACGAG
Organism: Poecilia formosa; assembly: GCF_000485575.1. Lineage (NCBI taxonomy): Eukaryota > Metazoa > Chordata > Actinopteri > Cyprinodontiformes > Poeciliidae > Poecilia > Poecilia formosa. Next base: position 122,628 of record NW_006800138.1, read on the forward strand.
GAAATGTGAGACTGAAAGCTGGAGGCAGATTGAAGGAAAAAAGGAGTCAATAGATGTGTTGAGGAGCGAAACCCACTCGACATGTGAAAAGCTCGTCTGTTCAACGCTGACGGCTCGACAAGCCATTAAAAGCGGCACTGGAAGAACTCCCACTTGAGTCATGAAGAGGAGGAAACAAGGAGAAATCCCACAGAGCAGCCATTGATTCTACGCATTACAGTGAAACCGATGTGAGTCCTGATTCCTGCACATCATGTGAACACTGCAAAAAAACTAAATATTACCCAGTCTTTTTGGTATAGTTTTTAGCAGAAACATCTTAGTGCACTTGAAATAAAAAACTAACTTAGCAGGATGTAGGAGCTTGTTTTAATTAGATAATTTCTTAATATTGATTAAAAATGCTGGTTAAATAACCTGCCAGTGGAGCCAGTACTTTTTAAAAATCAATATTAAGAAATTAAAAGTTAGTTTTGTCCTATTTCAAGTATACTAAGATATTTGGACAATAAACTAGACCAAATCTATTCGGTATGAGTTTGTGTTCTTGCAGTAAATTTCTCATACACTGTAAAAACATAAAATCTTATTCAGTATTTTTTATCTATAGTGAAAACATCTTACCGTACTTTAAATTAAAAAAAAAAAAACTACCCAAGAAAGATATAGTAGCTTGTTTTAACTAGATAATTTCTTAACATACATTTTTACAGTACTAGATCCAATGGTTAGTTGTTTCACTTTTAACAAAACATGTTTCCCATGTTATAAGTTACATAACCTGTTAGTGAAATCAGTAAAAAATACTTATAATTATCAAGAAATAAAAAAAAATAGCTGGAAAGTTACTTGTAGTTAGTACACTTGAAATAAAACAAATCTAAGATGTTTTCACAATAAATTAGACTAAAATTACTTGGCATGAGTCTCTTTTTTTGCAGTGTATTCTCGTAAGCTGTAAAAACATAAAATTTCACTAAGTATTTTTGCCAAGTTTCTAATATCTTGTTAAACTTGAAATAAGACAAAATCAAGGTACAATAATGTTAAACAAGCTTATTTATCTTACTGAAAAATTATTTTCAGCAAGATAAATAAGCTCATTTTAACTAAATAATTCTTGAAAATTGATTTTAAAAATGCCAGTTTCACAGTTTGTTTCAGTAATAACATGACATTTTTCACCTGTTATAAGAGAAAAAATCTGCAGTGGAACTTATTAATCAATATTCAAGAATTATTTACTCAAAATGAGCTTATTTATGTTGCTGAAAACTTATTTGTACCTTGGTTTTGTCTCATTTCAAATGTAAAAAAGATATCTGTACTAGAAATTAGACAAAAACACCTGGAAAGATTTTTGTGTTTTTGCAGTGTAATTTTTTCAACTCAGAGTTTTAGTTACTTTAACTTTAGCTTCTTGTAACCTTTATGCAAATTATCTGCTGCTGGCCACGTCACAAAAACTCAGTATTTACACTTTATATAAGTGGAAATGGAATCAAACAGATGGGCACAACCACAGCCTCCTGCAAAACCTACAAGAATGCAGCAACTGGTTTCTGGATGGCAGCGTGGGTTGCTAGGTGATGGGCAGAACTCTGCTGGGGTTGCTAGGTAACGGTGCAGTGCCTATCAGTTGTGACTTAATAATCTTGAGTTTTTTTCAAACGGCCTGTTTTCCAGACACCAATAGACATTAAGCTATTGCCAGAAAATGGCTGGATGTATTTTTTAGGATATTGAACTATTTCTAGAAGCAGTTGAGACCCAAGTGGAAGAATAAAAACGCACAAAATGTAAATTTTGTATAATAGGTTCCCTTTAAGTGACCATGTCTATGTCTGGAGCGAATCAGACAAATGTCAATCATAATTTTTTAGTGGTATTTGACACAAAAATGCCCCAAAATAAACCCAAATGTAACTTTCTAGAGTTTTCAAATGCAGTGGTGGGTCAGAGAAGACTGAGATACTTTTCTATTTTGATAAAAAGAACAGCAGATTTGTTCTTGAAATTATACTAATTTGTACAGTATTGTATTTGCATCTCATCTTTCTTCATAAAAGAACAAACCTTCACATACATATTCCACCAGAATACTATTTTCTGCAGAGCAGCATCGTTTCATCCCCTCTGTTATTAGCAAGAGAACCAAAGTCTGCTTGAAAGACAGATCGAGGAGAAACACACATACAGATCACTTCAGAGGAAATAAAACCGAAACTCCTCACAACATTAATAATGCAGGTACACATGCGCACACACCCCCAAGTTGTTTGAAGGTAAAAATGTGGCCCAGACAAGGTTTGGAGCAGCATTCAAACAACGTTTGAGCCATCTGTGGCACTAAATCAGCAGTCTGCTGGGATCGCCGCTCTTTTGCTCACCAAACTGCAGACGCTGTATTGCTGCGCTCAGCATTTCTGTGCAAAATAAACTACAAACTGCAGGCTGAACTGATTAAAGATGATACATGGCCGCATTTACAAAAAAGCTGCTCCGGTCTTCATTTAGGAAAGTGGAACCCCACAGTCTGACCCACATGACCAGAGAAGCTCATTCAGTAACTAAATCTGGTTTTATATTCTGAAAAGCCTCAACAGAATCTGTTTCTCCTCTCTGAACACTTTATTATAGAAACACTTTTCCACAATTATATGAATAAAATCTCAAATGGCTTTTAATTTATCATGTTGATCTGAATAGCTTCACTACTTTAATAAATAAAATGTGAATCTAAAAACCTTCCTAAGATAAGTTATTTTTGCCAAAAAGTTTTTTTTTTTTTTGCCTAGAACATCTTTTGGAAATAAAGACGTGGTGATTTTATTTGTTGCCAAAGTCAAATTTGGCAAAAAATTACTTTGTTCTTTATTTTTGTAAGGTGAAAATATTAAAAATTGTTTGACTGTATGACGGAAAACCAGAACAAATCTGTTAGTGGCAGATACTTCTTCACTGTACTTCAGCTTTGATTTTACTAACGTATGACAGAAACATAATATTCCCATCTCCATTTAAAAAAAAAAAAAAAAAGAAAGAAAAAACCCCAGAAAACTTTACCTATTTTTAAAAGTTGGTTTTAAAGGATCTAAAAGAGGAAGAGCTACTCAGATCTTCTGGAAGAATCTTATTTTGATTTGTTGCTTTTACAGTACGAACTGAAGTCAAATAAAGGAGGGATTACCAGTAGCAGTCAGTCTTGCAACAAATCTGGAGAGGCCTCTGACTGAAGACTGTTGTTGTTTGACAGTTTCATGGCCACCATTAGACGCCAACAGCTCAATTTAAAGACAGCAGAGAGAATATTTCACAGAAACATGTTTGAGTGATACAATCAGTTGTTGGCTAGCACTGCTAATCCACCTCGTTTGCATTTGCTGCTCCTTTTTAAATCTCTGAGATGTTGGAGTCAGAGATCAGAGATCAGAGCCTTGCCCGTTGAGAGATGGTTTGAACTTTTAGGTAATATTTGAGCTTTTGAGATGCTAATAATCTGCTCCCAGTAGTAACAAAAACATTACCTTGTTGCCATGACTACACATCGTCGCAACTGTTGCAAAAGTAAAAAACAAAAAGTGAGAGCAGAAAGCCTTCCAGCTGCACAGCCTGCAAAACCAGAGGGAGTAGTTGTCCAACCAAAGGTTTCTGAACAAAATCAATAGATAGGAGGATGCTTAAGCTCTACCTGAAATAAACAACTCAAGTTGTGCAAAAACACACAACAGGAAACGGTAGTGACGCCTAACAGGAAGTGAGCTCAGACTGGATGAAGGTGCGAAACATCCAAATCATGTTTCTGTCATAAAACTGTCTGCAGCACGGCTCAGAAAGGAGAGGCGATTTCACGGCTCAGATAAACCAACTACAGGGAAAACAGATTTTACTCCATCTGCACTCAGTCTTAAAATGTAATCCGTCCTGTTTCAGCTGAAAACGGAGGAGCAAAGCAAGGTGGAGCATTAATAATGTTAGTGCAAGCTGCTGAATACAATGACACAAAGCCTCATGAATGCTGAAGCTGCCAGATGTAACCTTGACTGTTTCTTTTGAAGTATTTCTTTGTAGATCTGCAGTTTCTGCTCCTTTGAAATTATTTAACAACTTAACTTAGTTTTAAGTTATAGTTGGCACTTCTATCTGTAAAAACTGAGGATATTAGGTAAAAACCAAAAATGATTAATCGATTTAATTGTGATTAATCGATTATTGAAATAAAAGTCTATTAATTTAGTAACTGCTTAATCGGTAACTGGTGTTTACAGACTCTAAACATAGCACTCAAAGTAGTAATTAAGCCAAAATGGTACAAAAATTATATAAATTTTTTAATTAAGATGAGAAAAACCTTATTTGTTTGCAAATAGTCTCTACCCAGAATTGATCAAGTTTCATTTTTAGCTTCACCTGGTTCAAATTTAGTAAAAATGTCTCCTTTCGCTGTCTAATTATCAACACAAAAAATAATGAATCTATTAGTTGACAATATTTCTTAGCAATACAATTTTAGTTTTCTTATTTAAAAAAATATGTAATTATTTCCTTTTTGCACATTTTAGTGTATTTTATTTTGTGTAAAAAGGCTTAGTTGGTGGAATGAATGCAGAATGTGCCATTTTTAAAATTTGATTAATCGATTAATCGTCAAAATAATAGATTACTAAAATAACTGTTAGTTGCAGCCGTAGTGCATAATCTGAGAACAAAAGATATAATATTCATCTTGCTGTTGTCATGAATAAGTCACAACTTTCGCTTTAACTTAAAGTTGCTCATTTATATGGCAGTTTTCTGTTTTTGTTACATAAGTCTGCAAGAACGTCCAAAATGAGCTAAAACAGAATCACTAAGATGTAGCTCCTGATAGAAACCATGCCTTTTCAAGCAATAGAAATCCTGAAGAAAACCAAAACAAGAGGTAAAAGGTGAGTGTGCACCTGTGGATGATGTGCTGGCTCTGCAGGTAGTCCAGGGCCAGAGTCATCTCACACAGGTAGAGCCTGACGGCGTCTTCGCTGAACTGGACGTTCTGCTGCAGGTGGTAGCGCAGGTCTCCTCCCAGCAGGAGGTCGACCACCATGAACATGTCCTCCTCGTCCTGGAAGGAGTACCTGGGAGCAAACACACCGCTCAGTGACGGGGCGAAGGGAACGCAGACGGCGCTCCAGCAGAAGCACAAACACAACAAACGGAAAGCAGGGCTGCATGCAGACAGCTACTAACGAGGATCCTGATGGGTTAGAAAGCAAAACACAACCAAGTCACTTATCTTAGTACAGCTGAAATAAAACAAAAGTGACTTACATGAAACTTTTTGGCAACAATAATTCATTAGTACTGATTAAAATACTAGTTCCATTGGCAGATTATTTTATTATAACAAGGCATTTTTCCATGTTATAAGTAAAACAATTTGCTTGTAAAGTTAGTATATTTTCATTAATATAAAGCAATTATTGTTTATATCTTGCTGAAAAGTTATTAATAAGTTAGTTTTATTATATTTCAGGTGCGCTAGAAACTAGACAAAAAATACTTGGTAAGATTTTGTGTTTTTGCAGTGTATGAAGACCGTCCTCATCTTCTCTCATTGGGCAATAAATCTATTTTATCAATTAATCAAATTTCTGGTTTATGAATATATAATTTTTAGAAAATCAGACTTTCTTGTTTTTTCAACAATGCACTCATTGGGTTTCCGTAATTCAACGATCAACAGTCAAACCACCATTTTGTTTAAGAAGGTTGTTTTACAGCTTCTGTTTATTTACACTTTGAATGTTTGGATCTGGCTAAAATGATTTTATTTTATTTTTTTCCAGGAAAATAAAGACATAATGTCAAAAGAATAAAGTCAAACGACAAAGTCAAAGTAATACGGCAATAAAGTCCTAATATTACCAGAATAAAATCATAATATTAGGAGAACTCCAACACAAAATATTAATAAAAAATTATCCAAGTTTTTTTGTTTATTTCCCATATACAGATATCCTCTTTTAATAGCCAACTATCATCAGCGTAACAACAGATGTTTATCTAACTAGTCCCTAGTTGACATTTGTATTTCACTCAGCCAGATTCAAGCTTTTAAAAACGAACTTTATATTCATCTGGGCAGAGAAAATCCTCCCTCCATGCTTTACATGGGGTTTTATGCTGTACGCTGTGCATCATTCAAGCCGTGGAGACATTTCTGCTGTTCATCAATAATCCAAGAGCCAAGTCTGAAGCAATTGTTTCCTTGTTTCAGTGATTGATTCTGTGTTTGCATCGTTCTTGGCTGTGGTTTACAGCAGCGCTGCTTCTTTTGTCAACGCAACAATAACATACCATGCTGGAGACCTTGGCTATTCCTGCAGCCGGTGATCTTTATCTGGCCTTCATTTTTCCACAGCCAAATCTCAGCTGCAGTGTTTATTCTTTTTTATGTGCATCCAGATACACAATGTCACAGACAAAGACACAAACTATTTAAGATATTAGCTTATTGTGTTCTTTGGCCTTTTGTTAAACTATAAAATCCTATTGGCAGGCTTGAAATCACGCTAAACACATCCATCTATCTATTGTTATTGTTCTGCTTCCTAGAGTTGGGGTGTCCAAAGTGCGGCGCAGGAGGCCTTTTGTGGCGCTTAGACTGATTTTGTGTGGCCATCAAATGCAGATGGAGATTTTTTTTTATTGGGAATCAGGCTAAAATTATTACCAGCAATTTTATTATAAGGGAAAATGTCAAGTACAACATAAAGCATTCATCTTTTTACAATCAAGTTTTTATAATTAGTAGAATTACATGCATCCAGAAACTTTTTGCTGCATCCCAATTAGCTCTCATTTAATTCATGAAGTTAGGCTCAAAGCAAACGCTTTGAAAGAAAGTGACCCAAATCTTGTTCTTACAAGAAAAAAATTGCTCAATCAAGCCAAAATAATTTTTTTAAAACTAAATGCCATTTTCAACACGGTATTTATCCAAAATCCTTTTTAAAGGTGACCTATTGTGTTATGAGCAACACAAAACATGCTCAGCTTTTACACTTGCATGTAACAATGGCGGAAAAGTCAGCTGACCAAACATCCTTGAGGTCATCTTGATGTTATGTATCTGAATGTAAAAGGTACACATAGTTTTATTTGACCAATTTATGTGTATATTTAACTTTTTTTTTAACTTTATTTATTGAAGAATGCAAGACCTCAACACTAACCTTGTCAAAGTCTGTGGTTATTCTTTATTACAATATTGCTATATTTGTCATTGTGTTAAAGATCCTCTGTATGTTAATGTCATTTGTTCTTCAAAAGATCTGGGGTTGCTAGGTGATGGGCGGAACTCTACTGAGGTTGCTAGGCGACGGGCTGGGCTTCTATGGTTGCTAGGTGATGGGCAGTGCCTTCTGGTTGGTGCGTTACATTTGGAAGATTTTTCAATCATGTCATTTTCCAGACACCAGAAAACATTAACCTATAGCCAGAAAACGTCTGGGTGTTTTTAGAAAAGTTTTGATTGTACAACGAATAACATCACTTTACTACAACACAAAAAGACTTATTTGCTTAATGTTAGTTTAGTTGTTTTTTGTATTTTCTTGTCCTGAGAGTACTTTTAACTCAACAAGTTTGTCCCACATGAGAAAGTATTTTAATTGTCCTAGAGTTTCTGAAAGCAGAAGTGAGACCTTTCATTTATCAGGATGCTTTTTTACCGACTCAGCTCTCAGGTTTTGTTCATTAGTCAGACTCCCTGTCCACTGGCGCCATTCACTTCATCTTTTTTTACTTTACATAGACTCTACATCTGAACCCGTGCTCACCTGGAGACCAATTTAAAGCTCTCTGAGCAGTTTTGTCAGTCAGACTTACAAATCATGCAAGTCAAATTAAAACGCAGCCCGCTCAGTGACTATTTACATTCACTCCGAACAAAACACCAAACCACAAAAGTGAACAATTAAAGTAGAACAGATGCTGATTACTCAGCCAAGTCGAATAAAGACAGATTAATAACTTAATATCCCCCAGGTGGGAAAACAATCCGAGCCTCTGTGATTTCTTTTATCAAACTGGGCTTCGTGTGATTGCAAGCGAGCCAGTTCTTTATTTTCTCATCAAAGCTCTTCTGCTACGGTGATATTACTTCTATTTATAGCAGCAGGTTTCCTCTACATCCTCAAGTCTGGCCATGAACGCACACAAGGGCATTCTGATTGCTCATATCTAGCCGTGATTTCCAGCCAAAGGGGTGGATGTTTGCAACGGAGAAAAGCAGAAAACTAGTTTTTGGCTTCAGGAGGGAAGAAAACACAATTATTTCATAGTACCGATTTTATCCACCTGCAGTAAAATACATAAAGGCGTGTTATATATAGAAAAAAACAAGAGTGCATTTCCACCAAAAAAACTTTTGAGGGTAATCTCAGAAATTTTCTAGAAAAGAAACAAGGACATCTCTGAGCTTGAAAAGTAAAACATTTGCTCAAAAAACTTGAACATTTTCAGATTAATCTCATAAATTTTCCAGAAAAAACAAGGACATTTCTGAATTTGAAACCTTTAGACAATTTCCAAAATTAGAAATTTTTTAACTTTTGAAACTTTCCGAATTTTTTTATTTCTGAGATTAATTTCAAAATTTATGACTTCTTTTTCCTATAAATTTTAAACTTTTACTCAGAAATGTCCAGACTTTTTTTCTATACAATTTACGAATTTACATTTTAATTTTTTTTGCAAATTTGCTAGAAAAATACCTAATAATTTTTTAGATTAATCTCAGAAAACTTCCAGAAAAAAACAAGGACATTTCAGAATTTAAAAAGTTGAAAATTTGCTAAAAAAAACAAACAAACAAAAAAACAACTCAAATGTTGAGAATCTCAGAAATTTTCCAGAGAAAAACTTCTGAATTGTGAGATTAATCGAGCAAATTTTTAACGTTTCAAACGTGGAAATGTCATTCATTGTTTCCAGAAAATGTTTAGGGGAATTTTACTCCTCCTTTTTTTTTTCTATCTATTGACCCTAATGTACCATCGTAATAATGAGATTTACTATATAATTGGTGGAAGTTGGTTTGTAAAACCCTGAACTTCGTTTTCCGCCCTGCTGTGCGCTGTCAGGAGGAAACGGCTCTTTAGCCGCCTTCATCAGTCACAGTTATTCCACCTGGCCTGACCTTTCAGAGATCGGCTTCAGTGTTGAAACAGACGGACGGCCGGTCGGCCGCGGGACGCTGCTTGCCGTTGGCTCGGCCACCTTTTTAACACCTCATTGTCAGACTCTGCTTCCCGCCGTCCTGCTGACAGATGAGCTCCCTCCGAGACGAACCCCTCGCTAAAAACGAGCTTCCCGGCCTGCAGACTGCGGCGTCTGTCTCTCTCCCTCTCTCTCTCTCTCTCTCTCTCTCTCTCTCCCTCTCTCTGGCTGTCACTTCCTCCCTCGCTGCGTCTGAGGTGACAGGGAGATGTCGGATAACGGCCAACAACTGGAGCATATAAAAGAGCCGCCGATGACAAGCAGTGACACTTTCAGGGCTCTTCCAGCGGAAAAGCAGAGAGAGGAAGCACAATTTAATCCCCCCATCTTTGGCATATCTTACCTTCAAATCAGCACAATGAAACTCCTAAAATGTGTCGGTTCTGAGAATGTCAGGAGCCGACTCTCCGGTTATTGCAAAACGTTGAACTTAGACAAATGTAGGCTGTGTGGATGAACAGTTTTTTTTTCTGAAAATAAAGACGCTTACTGCAGTGTTGCTCTGATTGGGAGCAGAATAAGGGGCAGATTACACTTCAAAAACATAAAATCTCACCAACTTCATCTAGTTTCTACAAATATCTTAAAACAAAACAAAACAAACTTACAAGTAACTTTTTGGTAAGATACAGGAGCTTATTTTAAGTCAATAAATCCTTGATTTTTTTAAAAAAAAGTACTATTGAACTCTAGTGGATCTAGTATTTTAAGGAATTATATTTACTTAAAACAAGCCACTATATCTACCAGAAAAGTTACTTGAAAGTAAGTTTCGTCTTATTTCAAGTGATTTACAACACAAACTAAACTAAAATATTTGGTAAGATTTTGTATTTTTGCAGTGTGGGTCTTTCAACCGGACCGAATCCACACAGAAACAGTTTACAAAACAAAAAAATCAACTGTCTGCCATGGCTGTGTCCCTCTGTAGAAGCTGGAACCTGCAGATATTTAGAAAGAAACAGACTTACACAGAATGGTGCTTCATAATGAGCACAAACGAATATGAATGAACACCTCTGTGGTCCGGTTACCTGCCCAGAGCCACGAGGAGACCGAGCGGAAAGTCCGGTCCAGGACTAAACTGGAACAGCCACAAAGAGAGGAGCAACACAAGACAGAGGCTGAAATAATCAGGCCACAATGACAAATGAGTTGTGGGAGGCAGAGAGGGAAGTAGGAGGACAAGGAAAGAGGAGAAACAGTTTTGAAGGAGAAAGTCGGAGAGCTTGTGGTTCTGTTGGCTCGAGTCGTCTGCAAAGTTTCAGTGGCCTATATAAAGCTCAGGCCTGGCTGCATGACTCAATCACGAGACGCCTGCGTTGTCCTCAGAGGATTCCTCCAACAATGATCTGACTGAGCGCTGCCTCTCCTCTCTAAAGCTCCAGAGTCACCTTAAAACACCGACCTGATTTCACAAAGTGAAACTTTAAGAGCAGCGTCCTACAAAATGTCCCGGTTTGAGAGCAGAGGGGCGTCAGCGCGAAAGAACAGGACAAAGTAGACAAAGTTTCCTCATCAAAACTCTTCTGCTGCATAGCAGGAACAACCCCAAAACTACCAAATGAGACAAATCAAGCTGAAACCAGCAAATATCAAAAAACGGGAGGAAATTGTGTGTTTGTGTCAAATTGCCTCATCGTCCAAGCTATTCTTTTATTATCTTTAGACAGAAGGAGCTTTTCCTCCCCAAGGAATAAATGATCAGAGTTAGTCCAGATCCAGAGGGAAACTGCTGGCGTCACCCTAAGACAGAACTAACGATGCAATAGCTTTAGGGCTGAAACAATTAACTGGATAAATGGTGATTAACTGATTATTGAAATAATCATCAACTAATTTAGCAATCGATTAATTGTTAACTGGAGTAAATAGACTCAAAAGATACCATTTTCTGAGAAAGCAACAAATTCAGATGAGTAATTAAGCCCAAACTGTAATTTATATACAGTTTACTTTACTTTACAGTTTATTTTACTAGAATAAACATCAAAACATTTAGCATTTTAAAATTTGTCACAAATAAAAATCTGTAAAATGCTGTTTATCTACACTTTATACTTTACTTTATAGTATTTTTAACTGGAAGTCCATTGAGAGTTTGAACAATTCACCTTATTTTGCGTCTATAAACTCCAGTTAATGATTAATCAATTACTGAACTAGATGACTATTATTTCAATATTATTCGATTAATCACGATTAACCCGATTAATTGTTTCAGCCCTAAACCTAATTTTGCTCCAAACTTCACACCGTTTCTTCTGTCTTAACGCTGTTTGTAATTAAAACCCCCAGTTTGTCTCTAAATTGGGTTGTTGACATCTGTACACCCACCTGCCGGCCGACCTCGCGACCCGGCTACACAGAAACGCAGAAAGCGTCCCCCAGCGATCCGTCAACGCAGTCTGACGTGCATATGGGGCGTGCTCTGTCTGGTGGCTGATGCCCACTGGAGCCGACGCCAAGCGAATCGGTGCAGTTCGTTATTTCATTAGGGAGTTCGGCTGATTTTGTTAGAGAGCCAAGAAGAATCTCACACAAAGTCAAAATTTGCCATGACTGGAGGACGGTTGATGCACATTTCATGGATTTCACGGCTCATGATAAACATTATTAATGGTCTTTATCTCTGCCTTTCCCCACACTCCACATATACTCTCGTTGGTATTCATGTCACCAGGTTCAGAACACAATTCAAACTTCTCCCGTAGGTTCAAGGTAATTCATAACGTTGCTCCTCGCTACCTTTTCTTATCGCCTTCATATTTCTACTTCTGCTTAAACCTTGCAATTGCTAATATGTACTGTGCACTATAAAACATTTGAGCTGCATTTAGTTGTGTCTACTGACATTTACTCTTCAGTTGTAAACTTAAATTTGTGAGACTGTGAAAAATAAACTTGCAGTAGTAAGTTGAGTTAACGAGGGTCTTTCTGTTAGAACTTAAAGGTGACCTATTATGCTTCCTTGAACAGTTTAGGATAGCAAAACATGTTCATTACATTTTCGGCACAGAATTATTCTTAGATAATGAAAAGTTAATCTGCTCTGCTCTGCCTATCTTCTTCCAGAATGAGCTGTTTTAGGGCTCTGTCACTTTAAATTCAAATAAGGTACTCCTGATCACACACCCATCAACCCCCAACTCAACGTTTACACTCACACATGAAAACAGATGTGCAATTTCACAAACGTACATTATTGAAAAGCAGAAGTGGAGCCTTTTGCACAACCAACGAGGATGCAGCAAGTGGTTTCTGGACGGTAAGTCAACAATGAAACACTTATCTTTTCCAGCAGCCGTTGTACAGCGCATACAGCGGTAGAACCAGCTGACCAAATGTGCTGGAGCTCTGCTTGGGTTGCTAGGCAACGTGCTGAAGCTCCACCTGGGTTGCTAGGTAACAGTGAAGCCCCGGTAGGATGTGACTGAGCAATCGGGAGATTTTTGAAAGGTATCATTTCCCAGACACCAAGAAACTTTAGCTTATTGCCAAAAAAACAGGCGGGTGTTTTTCAGAAGCAGCACAAAAACACGCAAAATGTGAAGTGTATTAAACTGACCTGTCTGTGTTTTTATAGCAAATACTCATTTTCAAGCAACTGTCAATTTGTATTGGTTGAGGAAGTCTTTCTCAAATTGAGTGATGTTTAATTATCAAATCAGATATTTTATTGGTGCAAGTTAAATCAAGAATTTGTAGTTATTTTAACTTGATAATGTGAGTGAAAATAAAACAGAAATGTGTTTTTGTTCAACTAGAAGACAGTTTTGTTGCACATTGTGAAATAATTATTTGATTTAAATTAGTGCATCACGTTGAAACAACTCAATTCATGATTAATGAGGCCTAAAAACAATGTTTTGTTAAATCAACTTAATGAAATTCAAGTTCAAAGTTAAAACCAAAACAATTTTCTAGTCGACGTTGCTTCCATCATCTTCTGTCTCAATCTACTGTAAATATCTCCTGTGAACATCTCCACTTCCCACAGCCAATTAGGGGGCCTCGGTGGAAAACCGCTGACTCGGCCGTTCCACATTCTACGCAGGCTTCGCCTCTTCCAGGCCTGAAATCAATATTGTAATAGGAACAGGATGGAGCACATTCATCCTCACCATCAGCCGCCCTCGTTTTCTGAATCTGCTGCAGAGGAGGAGGGACTACCGAAGGCCCAACACACCGTCGAACAGCTAATGTGTCAAACTCAAGGCCCGGGGGCCAAATCTGGCCCGCAGGAGCTTTTTATGTGGTCCTCTAGACTCCAAGTTACATCAATAAGTCCCACCAGTTTTTTACAATTCCTCAAAATTCACACAAATTCAGCAAATCCTCGCATCTTTTCTGATTTTACTGCAAATTTTACTGCCTCAGCCTTACTTGATGCTATAATCAATACGGCGATTAATAAAAAAAAGAGATTAGCAGAAAATTCCTTACAAAAAAGGAACAATCACAAAATCCTAGAGGGACTGATCAGTGATTATTTAATTTTAAGAAACAAACGTCTTTTTATTGATATTTTAACAGCTGAATGTGTTTATTCTGCATTCTGGCCCAACCGGCCCTTTAAGAACAGCCCAAAATGAAACCCCTGCTTTACAGGTTTCTGGCAGAGATGCCATTTAAAAGTGATGTTTTCTGAAGAGAAGTAAATCTACTTCAGTGTTTCTCAACTCAAGCATCAGCTGAGAAAAATGCTGAACTTCCTCCCACTTCTGCTGTTAACTTTTCACTGAGATAAAACGTGTTGTTGGTTCAGTTCTTCTGTTTCTTTTTGTGAATCTGCTCTGTCTTGATGAGTAGAACATTTTCAGCTTTTAAAACTCAACACTGCAAAACCACAAAATTTTACCAACTATTTCTGGTCTAGTTTCTAGTGCAGATATCTTAGCACACCTAAAATACAACATAAACTAAAAAGTTGTAGTTCCATTGGCAGATAAATTAAATTATAGGAAAAATCTTATAAATTAAATAATCTGCCAATGGAAGTAGTACTTTTTATTTACTTAAAACAAGCCTCTTTACCTTGCTAAAAAGTTACTTTTAAGTTAGTTTTTTCTTATTTCAAGTGAACTGAGATATTTGCTCAAGAAACTAGACCATAAATATTTGGTAAGGTTTTGTGTTTTTGCTCTGAAATTTTCTAGAAAATTTCTGAGATTAATCTAAATTTCTTTTTTAGCTTTTTTGTGGAAATTTACTCCTTTTTTCTCGTCATAATAACATGGTTTTATGGTGTAAAACACTTTGAATTTCCTTGTTTAGCCTTAAAATGAAGCGTAGCACGACAATCTCTTACTACACAAGGAGCGAAGTAATAAATAAATGAAACTATTACCATTGATTATATTTTGTGTCAAACAAAAGCACATTAATCCAACTTTTTTAAATACAAGTTCAGAAGCTGATCATCGATGTTTTATGCACCTTAGCCGTTTTCTACAGGTAAAGATGAAAGAAGTGACCTCTGCTCTTAAGGTTTTCACACATTATAAAGCAGAAGAAGGAATCAGTGTCTCCTCATGTGTTGCAAATCCTTTCAGGGATTTGTGAGGATTTGGTGTGCAGCAGGTGATGATTAATTTTTTTTTCCTCTCCTGAAGTAATCCATTCGGCGCACCCACAACTCCTACACAAGGTTTCTGTGAAGTTCAGAAACGGCTGCAGCAATTACGGCGGTCTGCGGACTCAACGCGGGCTGGAGGCAGCCTTGGCCCCGCTGATGGGATTCAGACTGGGCTTTCACGAGGCTGCAGCCAAACGCTTTTCTTCTGAAGCCGCCTCTTCACAGGCACAGCAGCAAAACTCGGGATGACTCAATAAAAGCAGGAGCCCATTTCCAGACACAGTGTGTGCAGGTATGAGCTGCGGGATATCTTACAAATCCTCTTAGTCTGCACATTTCTTTGTCGACAAAACAAATCAATGCCAAATGCTTTCTCCAGACTGTCGTGCATCTCTCCGAGTTGGTTCCCGATCCTCCCTTCCCGACCCGTTATTCCCTGTTATTGCGGGAATCATTACCTCGGCTGACAGCAGTTTTGTGTGTTTGCCTCTTTGGCTCCCTCGCGGCACCGTATCAATAAAAGCACTTCTGTGATGCTTTATCAAAGCTGCCGTTTTCTCATGAGATGCTTTTCTTTTTATTTTTATTGTTTGCTTTTTGAGAATTGGCAGTTCCCAAAAACCCCAGCTGGTCTGTCGCACATCCATTAATAATGAACTGAAAGCCCAAATGCCAAGTGCCAGAAATCGTAATGTTCTGTGTGAGGAGCCAAATGGATAAGGCAACTGTCAGATCTCCCTGGGTATGGAGGAAAACACACACACACACACACACACACACAC
>NW_006800138.1:138258-143072 GCF_000485575.1 Poecilia formosa
CACACACACACACACACACAGACACACTCGCTGCATGCCCACGCAGTGAACCAATTATTTTCCTGGTTGTTATACAGTAAGAGAGACAATAGGAGCAGGAAGCAGCATTCTCATCGGTCCCATCTCATTACCTGCCTTGCTGGGATGCATGTCTCAAGCATCAGCTAAATGGAGCAGACAGTCAATGTGATGCACAAATAACAAGGCTGCTGGCATTACGCTCAGAGAGGATCCTACAAACGAAGGGAAGGAAAACAATCACAGCGTTTTCCAGAATGAGACGTCAGACACTGATGAGTGTTTTAAGAACAAAACATGAAAGATAAAGTCTGATTGATGGATGGATGGATGGATGGATGGATGGATGGATGGATGGATGGATGGATGGATGGATGGATGGATGGATGGATGGATGGGTAAGAAATGACTATTTTAATGTCAAATCTCCTTCTACCACCAGAAGAACCATTGCGTAATCTCTCATAATCTTAATTTCCTCTGTTCCAATCAGCCGCTCGTTCGCCATCTTGCTGAGGCAGAACCAGATCCAGACCCGTTTTCCTCCCAGCAGGTCAGTCCTGTTTTTCCTCTCTGACGTCTTACGCACTGGCGCAGCCTCTCGCCATCAGAGGCTAAACAGCTGCGACCCAAAACCACAACACAGCTGGTTTCACCCAACACGCCTCGCTCACGGCGCAGAGAGGACGAAAAAACACCATTTTGACAAGCCGCCATATCCTTCTGCATCACTGACGCTCCGATATGATATACAGAAAAGAAAAAACATGCTTTTTTCTAGCAAATACCGCATTTTCTGGACTACAGGGCGCACTTTAAAGCGTTTAATTTGATCAAAAACAACAGTGCGCCTTATATATTGTTCTGGATTAATATGGATTAATTCTGGTTGTGCTTACTTACCTCGAAGTGATTTCGTGTGGCTCACGGCGCTCTGTTAAAATGTCTTAGATACGTCACATTATGGCTACAGTAGCCAGGAGCGTCGCGGAATAATACTGCACTTTGACTGATTGATGATTGTTTAGCTTCGCTTTGCTTTATGCGCCGTATATTACGGTGAAGATCGCAAATAGACAGTCATGAACAGTGAAAATGATATTGTGGGTCGATTACGCTCCAAAAACACAAAATCTTACCAAGTGTTTCTTTGGAAATATCTTTGGAAACTTTAAATAAAAAAGTAACTTACAAGTAACCTTTCAGCAAGATATGAGAGCTTGTTTTAAGTAAATAACTCCTCAATATTGATTTTTAAAAATGTACTAGTTACATTTGCAGATAAATTCACTTATAAGACATTTTACCATAATCTGCCAGTGGAACTGGTACTTTTTAGTCATCATTAAGGAGTTATTGACTTAAAACAAGCTGCTATATCTTTCTGAAATGTTACTTCTTTTGCTTATTTCAAGTGGACAAAGATATTTGCACTGAAAACTAGAAAGAAAATAATCTGTAAAACTTCCATGATTTCTTTATTTTCCACTTTTCAATGGTTGTATATAAGATAAAACATCACAATCAGCTTGTAGAGAAAAGCGCTGCCGCAACAGTCATGCTGATGTTGAAAGAGGAAAAAAAACATTCAACCATCGACTTAAACAACCTAATTATCTTAGAAAAGTTTTTTTCTTTTCACAGTACTTCTGTTTGTTTGCTTATTTAATTGTTTTTCAACCCACTCAGTCAATCCAAGCTACCTTTTTCAACTTATCTAACATAATTTTCATTTAACTCTTTTGTTTTCTTGCTCCGTAGGATAACGCTGCTTCTCTCCTCCACTGAAAGTCGGTCATTGTCTCAGGCTTTTTCTTTACGCCGCCCACTCCGCTCAGTCAGCCAACCTTCTTCCCCTCCGCCAACATCTACTTCCTTCCAGCTGACACTCAGCATCAGCTTCATCACTTTTCACCACCCACACCGCTGTCTTCCTCAGTCTTTTTTGGCCTGTTGGCCCAATTTGATCAGGAAATTTAAATAGGTTGAACATTTAATAGACAGATCTTTCTTTGGTAAGACGCTGAACATCTATTCTAGAAGATGAGCAAAAAAGACAAAAACAGAGATGAATCCTCTCAGGTTTTGTTATTTACCAACAGGAAGGTCTTGACTTTAATCTTTTAAAGAGTAATTGTTTTCTACATTTTTTAAGAGAGCCTGGACCAGACTTGAAGGTCAAATTTTCCTTATGATCTCACAAAAGTAATCCTCCAGGAAAGTGAAATGTTTATCTCATTGTTCAAGAAACAAGAAAATAGAAATAATTTAGTTAATATGACCTAAAACAGGAAACGTTTTGCCTGATTTAATGTCAAATATTGAACAAAAAAGGTCTTTAGTCCTTTTGTACTCATATAAATAACTGGTTTCCACCGCTAACTAAAACATTTGTTGCGCTAATCATAAACATTAGTTCTGCTAACGCTAAAGCACTATGCTAACATTAGCTAAATTTAAATTAAATTAAATCTGCTGTGGAGATACTAAAACCCAATTTAATATTGACATTACAATTTACTTTAGATATTGTATTTATCTGTTTTCTTTTGTTACTGTTTCTTGTTTGAAATAAAGTTAATGAACGGAAAAAAGAGAATGAACGAGAAGAGAGGAAACAGAACTGCATCTTCATCCACTTCAAAATAAGAGCATGAACATCAAAATTTGATGAATTTGAAAATTTCAAAAATTTTGATACTGAAAAATTAAAGCTAAGTGTGCTAAAAGTTTTCAAAGTTAGCCAAAGTGCTAAGGGAAAAACTAGCTCTGCTATTAGCGCATTAGCGGAGGTGTGGCCAACACTGCTGGCTTCAAATGCACATATTTAACCCAACATGAATCTGATGTAAAAACATTGCATGAATTTACAGTTAAATGGCCATAAAAGGAGCTTAAAGCAAAAGAATGTGTCCACCATTGTTCTTCTTGTACAAATCAAATCCTCTTGTGTTATTTTAAGTGAACCGTCTTGTTTAGGTATAATTAGAAAATCAATGCATACATTTTTTTAAACCGTATTGACATTTCTGTCACTATTTCACCACTGAAGCCAATAAACGTAGGAAATACTGACTGTGTGCTGCCAGCCTGTGTACAAATCCTGAGATAAAATGTCTTTTTCTGGCTGCACTGCCAAGCGCTAAAAGGTACCAGCTAAAGGGAAAACAAACTGCTGAGCACGGCACCACTGCGACTGTGGTGGGAGGGAAGCCGAGACGCGGCCGCTGTTCCCCCAGTGAGATGGACAGCGACTTTTTGGAGAGTCTCATGAGCAGGGAGAGGAGGTGTGAAACTTCTAATTCCCACATAGCTGCAAAGACAGTGTGTTTGTCGCTAATGGGCACTCAAAATAGTGCTGGATGCAGAATATGAGAGGGAGAGTGGAGCAGCCCGGCACATTGAAAACTAGAACACAGAAGGTTCTGGCAGCCGCAAACTCCTACAGGGAATTATATAAAAAAATATACACACAGAGCCACTACTGTATGCTCATTAAAATGCCCTCAGTTTCTCCAAGAAGGGGAGAATCTCTAACAGGGAAAACATCCAATAGATCAAACTTAAATCAGAACTTTACCAGGCTGCAAGTCCAAAACATTAATTTGTGTGGTTTGCTTGTAATCATCACAGGATGTGTCAGATACAAAATTTACTGGCAGCCATTGCTCTGAAACATGCAACTATTCTCCCAATTACAGAGGAGTACAGTGCTTTGTCTAATAGGCAGCGAATGCCAGCTTCACAATTACATTTGGAAATGAGTCCCGCCTGAGAACGAGAGCGTTGAATAATGAAGTCAGCCTCCGTTCACCCACATATCAGGCTCCAGGGAGTAGTAAGGTCATTTCAAAGTGTGGTAATTATCAAATGTGCGTTTCATGGGCTCAGAGTCTAAACTAATATGCAAAAAATATCTCCTCTGTGTAAATTGTTTCTCAACTTAATAGAGGTTGGTTTGTGGAGAAAATAAAACTTGATTAAAGAAATGCATGCATGCGACACAATGAGCGCAAAACCCACAGAAAGCAGATCTGGGGAGAAGCATGCACTGCAGAAAACGCACAGACAGATACAGCAAGCGACAGCAGACCACACTGAAAGTGTAAAAACATTGGATAGTCACCAGAGATTTACTAAAAATACATGTTCAATTTCCTGTAGGATCTCAAGCTCTCTAAAGACGTTTCGGACCTCATCTCTCTCTATGCACTGCTGTTTGTTCATGTACTTCATGGCGTACATCTTCTCTGTGTCCCTCTTTTGCACAATGCATACCTGCAGGGGGAACAAACAGAGAGGGGGAAGGAGGGATGGAGAGAGGAGAAGAAGACAAGAAGAGTAAACATGTTAGAAGAAGATAAACAGGTTTCATTGGTTTAAAGACACAAACAAGAAAACATCATTCAGCTGCTGATTATTCCAGCGGAAGGAAAATACCAGAAATACGTTAGGTAGGTAGGTAGGTAGGTAGGTAGGTAGGTAGGTAGGTAGGTAGGTAGGTAGGTAGGTAGGTAGGATGGATGGATGGTTGGAGAGATGGATGGATGGATGGATGGATGGATGGATGGATGGATGGATGGATGGATGGATGGATGGATGGATGGATGGATGGATGGACGGTTGGATGGATGAATGGACGGTTGGATGGATGAATAGGTGGTTGGAGAGATGGATGGATGGATGTATGGATGGATGGATGGATGCATGGACGGTTGGATGGATGGATGGATGGCTGGCTGGATGGATGGATGGATGGATGGATGGATGGATGGATGGATGGATGGATGGATGGA
>NW_006800138.1:143789-240889 GCF_000485575.1 Poecilia formosa
TGGATGGATGGATGGATGGATGGATGGATGGATGGATGGATGGATGGACGGTTGGATGGATGATGGATGGATGAGGTAACATCTGGTCTCCTAGGAAACGCCGCCTCTCTTCCAAAGCGGCTCCTCCGAACAAATCGCCTCATCATTTATTCATCCCGGTTGTGTTGTTTTTGTCAGGAAGTGTCTGTGAAAGGTCAGCTGCAGGACGAGACTCCAGAGGGATGAAACTCATTACAGTAACAGCACTGGAGGCAGCCATTACGCCGGTCATGTGACCGCTGCCAGCGCTGTTCGCCACACATAATGACTGCAGTCTTCAGGCCTGATTGTCAATCTCCCCTCATTCCTTGATTTCACCTCTTGCTACTTGTCCTGCTGCTAAACACACGGAAAGGGCAACACAGAAACAGAAAGACAGATAAATGCTAATTAGCACAAGCTAACGGGCCACTTTGGGGAACGGCAGTATGTGAGCAAGAGAGTTGACATCCAAAGACAGGATGGAAAGTGCACTTTATGTTCTTAGAACGCTCCTTTTGTAACTGAAAACTGTTTAATTCTTGCTTTTTATTCATCAGGACATAGAAATGATTTGTCCTTTACTAAACTCCATACTTTTCATATATATGATCAACATGAAAACTCCATGATCAAAGTGGGAAGAGTTATCAGGTAATTTCCAAACAATGTGAAGTTAATCGTCCCACACCTGATAGTCTGGTAGACTCTCAGGCTTCAATTGGGACCAAAATTACAACATTTGTTACATTTTCAGCTGCTGCAGTTCAACCAGTTCAAACCCTTTGAAAAATCCATTCCCCTCCTCACCTGTGGTGGCATTGCACCAAAAACCACTGAGGAAAACAACATTAAAACCTCTAAACAACTTCCTTCTTCAGGAAATATAAATGAAAATGGAGTGGCGTCTGATTTTGGTGGGTGCAGTTTCTGATTTAGTCTTTGGCAAAAGACCCACTAACGCAAGTTACACATGATTGTTTTTGCATTTACCCAGCATGCCCTGTACTATAGTCCACTTCCTGCTTTTGGAGCGGTCTCTGGTCCATTTGGAGTTCATATATGCAGTCAAACCGCACCAGAGTTCACTTCAACCAAACCGAGGCAGAGGTTTGTAGGTGGACCAGAGTTCGATTCACACCTCCCCAAAAGAACCAGACTTTCCATCACAATGAACTCATTTTTTATTTTTTTTATTTTTTTATGTTAAAATTAGCAACTTTTACCTCCTTTTTGGGCACCACTGGTCTAGAGTTACCCACGAAGAGATGAAGTAAAACGGTTCTAGATTATGCTCATGCCAGTGGAAATAGAGAGAGATGCTCTGCACCGTTTCGAGTGAGAGAAAACAAATATTTGCAGTTGTAAATTGCAGTTTCATGGGAACTTTAATGGTGCGTTGAAAAATCCCCCAAAGGACTTAAAGGCTTAATTTGAGTTGTAAATAAAAACTCCAACTTTAATCTAGTCAGTAAAACGCTTCCCAGAGCCAGAGGGAAAACAAAAACACTGATTTGAACAACTGAGAAAATGGGATTAAGAGACGCTGCCAGGTTTTAGTTTTTATGGAAACAGCTACTTTGGCTGTGTGAAATAAGTTTGTCTGGGTTTTTTCAGGAGAGCATCTCCACAGCAAGGACTTTTAAAAATTAGTTTCTGAATGTCACCATGACGGCAGAGTCAGGTTTAATTGAATTGATTGTTTTAGTTGATTGGATTTCTCTCTGCATGCTGAGATTGCTAAAGAGAAACCTTCACAAAAAGAGAGGAAAGCACTGAAATATTCACTCTTCAATCCTGACAAAAACAAAACCGAAGACGCTGCTCTGAACACAAAACCTCATTTTAATTTAGGGGCTAACGCTAAGGCATAACAGACGCTACTGCAAAAAAATGTATTTTACTTTGTCATTTTCTGCCTTTCTTAATTATAAAATTGGCCAGAGGGCAGTGAACAGTCATTTGAAATGAATATTGGAGGAAATGCACAGTCTAACCTATTGGATTTCATAAAAATCACGGTACAAGTTGCAATTCTGAATGTGCATACATGCTGTGACTACAGTGCAAAAACACAAAAACTTACCAAGTATTTTTGGTTTAGTTTTTAGTGGAAATATTTTAATACACTTAAATAAGACGAAACTAACTTACAAGTAACTTTTCAGCAGATTGGAGAGGTTTTTTTTCAAGTAAATAATTCTGTAAATTGATGAAAAAGTTTATATTGGCAGATTATTTCACTTATAACACATGAAAACGTCTTATTATAAGTGGAATAATCTGCTGGGGGAACATGCACTTTTTCATCAATATTAAGCAATTATTGAAGAGACCTGTTAGTTTGTCTAGTTTCAAGTGCACAAGATGTTTGCACTGGAAAAATAGTGTAAACTGTCCTTTAGCCTTTTCTCAATAAGAAGAAAATGTCTTTATATAATCAAAAAGGCATTTTGATCCGTGTATCTCATGTCCTTTTTCTACATTGGACTTTTTGAAGCAGCCGAGAGTCGGCTAGAAAAGCTTTTCACTTTGCTGATTTGAAGGTAAGACATGCCAAAACGGGGGGATTAAATTGTGATTCCTCTCTCTACATTATGCATGCATTATTCTCTCTATCTACTAAGCTCTAATATCTTGCTGAAAAGTTACTTGTGATTCAGTTTTGTCTTTTTCGAAGTGTACTAAGTTATTTGCATTGGAAACTAGACCAAAAATACTTGGTAAGATTTTGTGTTTTTGCAAGACGGACATTATTTGAATGTCAACTGGAGGGTTAGTCATTATCTATAAAACTGCGCTCAGATTCCCCTCAAGCACAGAGCTCACGTCTGTCTGGGCGCCTTGTCAGATTTGCTCATTTTGGATCTTTAGGTTCAGATTTCTCCACTTCATGAAATTTAGAGTTTATTTAAAAAGCCACTGCTTTCACTTCAACCTCAGCATCTCTCAGAGGACAGGCGACAAGTGAGGTTTCCAAACAGTATTTCTAAACCATCACATGTTTACATTTGTGATGGTAGGACAGGAAAAAAAGCTTTTACTGGCATGCCTAATGAATAATCAGTTCACATACATAGAGCAAGTATCTGTTGCTATGGGGAAAGGCAAATAGATATTTTATTGTGTTTCCTATTTTGAAGAGTAGCACATTATCATTATACCTCATGGGAAATTAAGTGATTACTATGTGATGTAATAAAAAATATAATTCAGCAGCTGGTATAAAAAGTTTATTTGAGGCAGTTAATACATCTTTAGGATGTTGTCTGTGGGTTGTCATGGAAACTATTACTTACACTGGTCAACAGCCAAAAACGTGTCTGAGGCTTTTCAACTGTTTTAGGGTCATTTTGATGTGCAGAATCCAAAAATCAGGTCAACTTTTGAGCATCAAAAAGCTTGACTTGTTCTCATACGGATCTGTTTAAGACGCCATGTTCAGCTTACTCGCACTTACAAGTGTTTATTTTTCAATTTACAGAAATCCAAGTCTGCAACATTTAATTGATTAACACACTCTGTAAGAAAACTTATTTTTTCCCCTTCTCTGGATGAGATAGATTAACGGAACTAAACTGATAATGTCACAGAAATGTAATCAGCTTAGACAGAAGGTTGGATTTCGCTTTCATCATTTTTGGATTCCGCGGTGCAAAATATTCCCAATATAGCTGGAAAACCATAGACAACTTCCTTTGTAACCCAGTGTTATACAATAAGCAAAAAATGTTTTTCTACAAAACAGAGTTGGGAATTTTAAAATGTTTTTTCACATTCTTCACACCTGGGATACTAAAACTTCTTCTGTTTTAGTAATCTCATGTGAAAGTCTTTTGCAGCCTTGCAGATATTTCCCATTGATTTATCTCCCACTAGGCTCACATTATGAGCAATCCTCATGAATCGGTCAGCTGAGTAAAACGATAAAAACAAGGATTTATTCATGTATTCATGGAGGATATTAGCAATTTCAATGCATCAGAGCAGCTTTGTAAAGAGCTGAAAAAAGTAACGATTTAGAGGCGAAAGCAGTGAGGCGGAAAGTTTGGAGAGCTATTTGCATATGAATGTAGATATTTTCAGCTCCAGTCAGCCGAGATGGAAGACTCAAAAGATCGCTCCGATGTGAGAAAAGTACCGAGCTGCAGAGAAGTGATGAATCCTAAAATCTACCAAAGTAATTTTGTAAAATTATCTACGAAAATGCTGAAGTTTTAATTTACGAGCGCTTTATTTTGAGGCTGTCCATGGACGCTGCTCAGACACAAAGTTGTGTTTGTTGTCAGACAGGAAGCCTGAAGCCAGCTCCATTCACCAGCTGGCTCTGCGTCTCGGCACGTCGACCAGATCAAGCTCTGGATTCAGAGCACAGGCTGTCCAGCCAGGAGTCACAGTGGCGTCCACTGGACAAGATAAAACCACCGAGTAGCACAGAAACAACATAACGCATCTGTGGTCATAAAACGGCGATTCATTTCTGTGCAGAATCATTTTGTTACAGCAGATCTGTTAGCAGGGAGCGTTTTTAAAGCAAAAAAAATCTACATTTTATTATAAACAAAGATGAAACGAATGCAAAGAAACAAACTATAAAATGTTTTCCTTCCCTGACATCAGATAAACAGCTGGTGATGGAAACCAAGTGGAAAACGCATGATTAGATAACCAAATGAAAAAGATATTATCAAATAACCGTCACTATTTCTAATAAGTAATTAAACATCTGATATGCAGCTGCACAATATTGTGATTTCACTATCACTAGAAAGCAGTATGCAAACTACCTGAACTGCAATGACTCAGGCAACTCACCCAAATTAATTAAGTACTTGGCATTCAGGCTCCCCATTCCTCTACACTTATTACAGCATAAAACATTTTAGTCCATAAAATCATTAATAAAGCAAATCTCCAATCTGACAGCAAGTATCTGATAATCATCATGATGATTTATATGAAAAGGTTTGGCCTGAAGTGACATAATTAAGACTATTTTATCACATTTGATTTGTTTTTGCCAGAGATCAATTTCATTCACGAAAAATATTCACATGTTGGTATTTTGTGGCAAAAGTTAGTATTTTAAGCTTGAGTAGTCCACACCAAATCAATGCAAGAAAGGCTGGTAATGCTGAAAACCCACCTGGAAAATACCTGTATGGCAAGCCCACAGTCACATGATTGTGCAAATATGACAAGCGGTTTGCATATGTATCCTATTTTTGTCAAAACTGGCATGTTTCCATTAAGCAAATTTATTTTTGTAATTCCATTTTGCACCATTATATGGTGAATGGAAACACAGTAACAACCATATATTATCAGAAACATTATTCTGAATGTTTTTAAAGGGACGGTTGTGCTGGAATGTATTGATAAAACCCATTAAAATATCAATAAATAGATGTTTGTTTCAGCATTCAACAAGTGTTTCTTAAAATTAATCACTGATTAGCCCATCCAGGATTTTGTGATTGTTTGTGTGGTTTTCTCCCTCAAAATTGCAGATTTTGTGGTATAATTTAGAAATGTTTGAAAGGAGTTTTTACGATATTTGCAAAAATGTATGATGCTATATGTGATTTTTATTAATCGCCGTATCGATCATGGACTATAACTTGACATCCATTAAGGCTGAGGCAGCAGTCATTTAAACTCCGTTTCTGACCTATTTTGATAAAAATTTGCAGTAAATCAGAAAAAATGTGGGGATTTGTTGATTTTGTGAGATTTTTGCGTATTTGTGAAAAACTGGAGGAACTTATTGATTTAACATAAAAAACTGCAGCAAGCCAGATTTGACATGTGTGACATAAATCAATAAAAACATGCTACACCATCATCCTCCAACCACTTCCTGTCGTCTTCTTCTTCTTTTCTGTCATCCAATTATTGATCATGTGACTTGAGATGCGAAAAAAGCTTTGCAGTTTTGCATCATGCAAGAAGGTTTTATCTAGTTGTTTTTATTAATAAATTTTATTTTTGTAATTCCAATTTGCACAATTATATGGAAAACGGAAATGCAGCAAGTGCTCTAGTTAAGGAAAATACAATTAAAGGGGAAGATAAAAGGTCAATCATGCAAGCTGGGTCCAGGTTTTGTGCTCGGCTGGAAGGAGGACAGTTCCTGTTTGGTTTAGATTCTGTCACTGGCAGCTGTAATCTCTCCCCACCAGCAGGACACAGCACCAGTTTATCTGTAAAAGAGCCTTTTAGAGGTGGTCAGTCAATTTACATTAAGGTTCTCTGCAGACAGTGTGAAAGACAGCAGAGTCTTTTCATGTGGTGGTTTGAAAGGAGAGGAGGATGCAAGCGAAACGCCGCCACCGAGGGGCCCACCTGTCTGACTCATCCTCAAAGACGGCCGCCGCTCTCACTTTTAACAGCCCTGAGCTCTGAAGCGTGGCATTAACTTTGTTTTTGTTGTTTTCTTACAGCAGCCCATTCATTATTTAATCAGTTGTGAGATGGGAGAATGGCATAACGAGGAGCTTCACGGTCCGTTTCATGGAGTTAATCTTGATGGGGTCACCCAGATGCGCCTGGCAGCTGGGAGGGAATTTCTCCAAAAATATCAACCCGTCTACATCAGGACATGCAGAGGAAACGTAGCAAGAGCTTCAATTAGCTTGAATATTGTCATGCAAAAAGGAAAGACTTGGATAAACTTCAACTGATGCAGAATAAAGCTGATTGATTTATGCATTCAAATCTTGACTGGCTAAAAGCTTCACTACCATTCTCAACATCAAACATTTTTACAGTCTAAAGTCCAAATGAAATATAGTTTAAATATCAGAAAACCTTTAAAAACCAGGCATTTTAAAGGGGATTCATCCTAATTCCTGTAGTCTCATTCTAAATAAAGTCGTAAAAACAGATTTTATGTCACAACAACAGGCATCCGTAACATCATATAGCATATATTTTTCAGAAAAATGCCTCTTGGGATTCAGGGTGACCCATCTTTCTTCTTTTTTTTGGATGACCCATCTGCAGATGAGACTAATTTAATATCCCATTGAGATTACGTATCTAGAAAAGCTCCAGTCTTGCTGGCTGGGTGGAGGATGATAATACACTGTGTCATGAATTAAAGAAAGACATAGAATCATCTTGATTTAATTGGGGTATGAGAATAATGTTCTAAAGTGTCTCCTGTGTTTTACCAGCCTCTCATTTAAAGAGGATCTATTATGCAAATTTCACATTTTGTTAGACTTTATACTTCAGTTTTATCTCAAACAGCCCAAGTGCTTCAACGAACCACATAGCCGGTTTTTGGCAGTAAGTTAATGTTTGGAAAATGAGCCATTCCAAAAACCTCTTAATCGACTGGAACTGCGCCGTTACCTAGCAACCCCAGCAGAGCTCTGCCCGTCACCTAGCAACCCAAACGGAACTCCAGCATGTTTGGTAAGCTGCTTTTATCACTGTGTGCGCCGTACAATGGCTGCTGGGGTTTTGTTCCTGATTTACCACTTGCTGGATTATTTTTGGTTGTGCAGGAGACCCAACTCCTGCTTTTCATAGATGTATAATTGTATAATTGTGCATCTTTTTGCAGCCATTTTCACGTGAAAGTGAAAACGTTGAGTTGGGGGGTGTGGCCAGCAGTGACTTATTTGGATTTATAGTGACAAGAGGCCCTAAAAAAGTAGGCAGAGTAGGCAGAACTGACCAAACTGAAATCTTATCTAAGAATGATTTTGTGCAAAAGATAAAATGAAAAAAGCAAAATCTTACCAAATGTTTTTGTTCTAGTTTGTAGTGAAAATGTCTAAGTATATTTGAAATAAGAAAGATAAAGTCACAAGTATATAAGTGATATAATCTGCCAATGGAACTAGAGTTTTTAAAAATTAATATTAAAGAATTATTGACTTAAATAAAATTTCTATATATTGTTGTAAAATTTTTTGTCTTATTTCAAGTGGGCAAATATATTTTCACCAGAAACTGGACAAAAATACTTAGTAAAATTTGGTGTTTTTCAGCGTGTACAGCCAGAATAAACCTATTCTAATTGAATGAATGTTACTAAGTGATAACCCTAATAAAGTCCAAGAGGTTTGGTCTCTTTAAGTTACATCAAAACAGTTTAAACCTGAGGCCCAAAAAGCCTTAACAAAACAAATCTAGACTGAAATTAGCATTAAGATTCATGAGTTATGACAGGCGCCTAAAAACTTGCTTAAAAACCTTCTGTACTGTCCAGTGACGATGCGTGTCATCCATCACGGAGGCCATATTGGATCCCAGCGAGTGCCACTTCAATCTTACTCATGGCTTTCATGACACAGACACCGGTGACAAAGGCGAGCTTTGAGTCTCGCTGAAGGACACTTGACAAAAGGCAGCAATTGAATTTAAGGTATTGCTGAGGTTGTAAACCGTGGCAGTACACCCTGGAGGGCTTTGAGGATTTAAAACCTGATTTATGGCATCCAATAATGTAGGATTGTGGTATATCAATATATTACTGTCATATGAGACGGCAGCACTGGGCTGGGTGTGTTTTTGTCACTGCATATTGTATTTTTATGTTGTTGTTTTCTTAAATGGAGCATCAACCAAAATGAAAGCTCGTCTCACGCTTGTTTTTTTTTATGACTGCTACTCCCAGCTGCGCAGATGCTGATTCTCATTTCTTACTTTTATTGTTGTTTTTAAAGGCAGGGCATTTGAGCAGATTTTTTTTGTATATTTTCCTGCATCTTTAAAAAAAGAAAAAAAGGTGTTTGTGCACTAGTTGCCTTTATTTAGAGAATTTCGACAGAGAGAAGGGCGGAAAACATGCAATACATGCAAACCCTGGAAGGCTGCATGGAGGACTAATCGCCTCTGTATATGGGGCGCCTGCACCTTCTGCTATCATTTTGTACTGGGTTTATAAAGCAGGTCATCCAAAATACATAGAGATGCAAACGCCATTGAAGACTAATGGATGCCGGTTTGCTTGAGGCTGCAGCTGCAACCAAAACAGCAACTTGACTAAAGCAGAAACATAAAAATGTGGCACGAGGAAAAAGTTTATGTTTCGTTTATAGTGCAATAGAGGTGGGAGGATCAATCCAAAATATCAATAATTCTGATTCCAAGTCGGTATCAGTAACGGATTGATACTTTAGTTTCAGATTTCAGATATTTTTGTGTTGCCAATTCTCAACTCTACCTCAAAAATATTTAATTTTGAATTTGTCTCAAATGAGAGTTTTTGTTTTTCTACTGGTCATTATGTTTATATAAAGTATTTTGTAGACATCTATAAACTTTGACCAAATTCTGTTCTAGCTTTGAACAAAATAATTTGAAAGAAAAACGTATCTGTATCAGTATTGGTGTATATATCAGGTATTGGCCCTGTTCGATACCAAAACATTAAGTATCACACACCTCTATGATGCAACAATTAACTTAGAGGGTTTTTTGTGTATGTTTAATAACTGCGGATGTTAAATGAGAATGGAATGAGATTATTTTAAATAAACAATTCAAAGACAAAACAAAATGACTGTTTCCATTAGCTGTGTCTTTAACTCAAATAAATTTAGCAAGTTTTAGATTTTTAACCTAAATGTGTGAGTTAGTGAAAGATGAACTTACACAAGTATTTAAAAAACTGAAAGAAGAAAAAAAACAGGAGTGGGAACTACTATATTTCCCAGAATGCTTAGCGGTATGTTTTTGTATCCTGACATGGAAGTGCGTTACATTGATCTGACTCTGGTGTGTTAAAGGAAATTGTTTATTTTTATGTCTTGTTCTCACTAAATGTTTCTGAGCTGAATTCACTGTGATGTTTAATAAAATTCATTATCAGATCATAAATTTTGTACATGCAGTTTAAAACAAGAATTTAAATTATTCTAAAGTAAAATAAGTAGTTATTTTAACTTGATGTTGTGAGTAAAATAATAGAGAAATGTGGCTCTTTAACAAGGTGAGGGTATTTTTTTCCTGTATATTGTGAAATAATTATTTGGGTTAAATTGCACCACTAACTTAAAACTCTTAAAAAACAATGTTTAGACTTCTCTCTTTTTAAATGAACTTCAGGAACTTTAACTTCTGAGTTAAAACCAAACTTTTGACTTTATTTCCATTTTCAAGGCAGCAGGTGAGCTTTCTTTTTAAAGATAAACACCTTCAAATGTTTTACAGTGTAGTTTGTACATTTGTACTACTTTAATAAAATATGTTGAAGCTTTTTACTGAAATGACATACTGCAGAAACAAGTGTTTTTGGATTACTTTCAAGTGCAAATATCTTGGCACACTTTAAATGAGACAAAACTAACTTACAAGTAACTTTTCTGGAATAAATAGGAGGTTATTTTAAATCAATAATTCCTTATTATGGATAAAAAATGCTGGTTTATAAGTGGAATAATCTGCCAGTGAACCAAGATATTTAACCCATAATATGGGAAAGTTACTTGAATTAAGAAAAAAATAGTTTACAAGTGTACTTAGACATTTACACAAGAAACTAGACCAAAAATACTCAGAAAGATTTTGTGTCTCAGTGCACAAAATGGGGGAAAAAACAGTATGGATGGTTGTCCTCTCAGCTTTCAGTGCATCTAAAGCCTGAAGTAAAAAAATTAAACCTCTTTGACCAAACCAAGTCTTTAATATCTGTGTAACTCCTTAACTGCCTCCAGCGAACCCGAATCTGCTGCTGGTTATCTCGGTGTTGCATGCTCTTTAAACACATGCACTTATTAAAACGCTCATTAGCTAAATATATTTCTTGGTTTGTACAAAAAAAGTGGGTTTTAAGTGGTAAATCACTGCTAAATCCCAGTCATGTTTACTTCTCCAGTCCGCCACATTGCCTCTCCCCTCACCGTTCTCTGCTATAGATAGCCGCCCTATCAATTGTTGTCAGGGGGTCTAAAGCTCCCGAGACGTCAAAACAGTGAGGAGAAGTAAAAAGGTTGTTTTTTTAAAATCTATTCATTCAGGAAGCTGCAGATTTAGAGGTGTTTTTTTAGGCCAGGTAACTGCCAAGTGGGCCAAACGCCTCTGAGTAGCAGCATGGACAGGCAGAAGACTGCTGCCTGCAGGGATGGAGGCAGGGGAGCTTGGATCTTTCACCTGCACTTCATAAAAAATACAGTTATTCTACCTTTCCATAAGGCTGAACTGTGCTTCCCAATGTAGTGA
Organism: Poecilia formosa; assembly: GCF_000485575.1. NCBI lineage: Eukaryota > Metazoa > Chordata > Actinopteri > Cyprinodontiformes > Poeciliidae > Poecilia > Poecilia formosa. Next base: position 154,986 of record NW_006800138.1, read on the forward strand.
CTGAATAAGCTGTTGGCTCTGGAAAACCTATAGCTAGTGACGTTTTGACAATGGGAGTCGAAATGTTTCTGCATCAAAACTTAATTTTCCTGAACCTCCTGTTCTGGCCTGGCTGTCAGATGTGGGCTTTTCCACAACCACAGAGATTTATTTACTTTGAACTAAAGATTAGAGGGTTTTCCTCCTGCAGAGATTGCTGTGATCTGAGAAGAACACCGTAAATGCAAAACGGTATTTAATTGAAAATAGTAAGCTGACTTAAATCAGTTTTCATCCAGCACTCACTTTTAGTAAGTTACTTGGAATTAGTGGTTGAAATGTCTCTAAAATGTACTCCTGTAAAGTACTTTGGCTCAATACTGCATGCATCCAAACAAAGATGCCTTATTTGAGGTTTTTTTTTCTTTTCTGGAGCCAGTATTTTATCTCATCTGACTCATGGCAAAGAAATAATCCCGGTATTTCCATGAGCAGGAATGCATTCACATAAGTCTTCATGTATCATTTTGTCTTAAGCTACCCAAAGCTGCTTTAAATAGGGCTGTAACGATTCCTCGAATGATTCGTGTACCTTGATTATTAAAATTCCTCAAGGAAAATGTATCTGCCTCGAAGCTTTGTTAAATAATGTTTTATTAATTAGGGCATCGTATTCCGGCCAGGTGATTATGTCACACAACGCTCTCACTTCTGCCTAAGAGCTATTGCTAAGTGCTAGCACTTTCAACTGAACTTTCAAGTTCGGTTTGTGGGGATTTTATTAATTGACGATAATGTCCAGGTTTTCATAATTTTTCGAAGGATCGATAAGCATCCTTAAAATGACTGATGCGATGCCTGGAGCTTTTCTCCTCCTGGAGCTGCTGCCTAGTGGCGGTGAAGAGCGCGGCGGGTGTTTTTAGATAGGTGAGCGGACAGACTGAAAACAGCGTGCGGTTGTGCTGTTGATGATTAAAGCAAGTATAGCTTTACAGACAAACCAGAAAATAAATTTTATATCATCCTGGTCTCAACAAATGGGTGTCGGAGAGCATCGTGGCGGTACGTAGCTGGTAGATGAGTTTCTGTGTGTGACAAACGAAGGAGCCAAATCCTGTCGCTAACAGAGATAAAAGCTATAAATGGCTGGGGAAGGTGAGTGTTCACATGGACTGAAGATGAATAAATCTAAGAAAACCTGCCTCTTTATTATTAAATTGAAAATAATTTCATATTTTTGTATATATTTTTTTCCAGGTTAACTTAAAAAGTGAGCTATTATTGTGTTGGGTTAATTTTCTAAACTACAGAAAAGTAATTGTAGGGATGCACAAATATGAAAATTTGAGTTTATTGTTGAAAAAAACATACCATAAGTATATTTTGTCGGCCCAGGTGTAATTTTGACTTGACTTTGGACACTACTGCCACAAAGGGACGCCCAGTAGCCAAACATACAGTAACTCCTGAACTCAGCGGCAGCTTTTTGGGTAAATTGGGTTTAATTTCTTTGGGTGTCAACACAACCATATCAGTTTAGCGTCTATGCTGCCATTTCTAAGCTCCTGCTGCCATGTGGTCGGTGAAAACGCTCAGGATGGTAGCAAGTGTCAAACTAATGCCCATTTGACTGCCAGGATGCAGGTTTCCCCACATTGTGTTGTAACAAGATGTGCAATGTTACTCCCTGCACCTGTCAGTGGTCATAATTTTATGGCTGATTGGTGCATAACTACAGCATAGAATGAAAACACACACAACACACACACAAACACACACAGCCTTCTTGCCAAAAGCTGCATTTTGGAAACAGTGCTTTGAGAGAGGCAAGCGAAGCAAACGCAATTTCAGGGTCTGATAAACATGTCATCCTGGGAGAAGAAGGAATAATTTCCACTTTCATTTGGTTCATTCCTCTGGATGTCTTCTGGTCTGCAGCGGCTGCTGTCAGCCCACTGGAAATGTAAGTGTTTACTGAACTCAGCAATCCATTTGCTCGACTCCAGGTTTCACTACTACTGCAGGCATCGCCATAAATCAGTGCAGCCACAGATTGGGCTTCTGAGACTGAAATGGGAAAAATGGGACTTTTACCAAATAGAACTGTGTGCATGATTTTGAGTACAATTAACCTAATAATATATGTTGACACCAGCACCAGAAACAACGCATCAGGGCCCGCCTCACACACTCACGTTATTACGGCTGCTTAGCAACACTTCATGTCAGATTAAGTTTGCCCTGTGGTCAACAGGAGCGCTGAGGTCATTAAAACACAGCTGGATCAGCCCTAAATGTGCAATTACCCACAATGCTGTTCTGCATTCAGTGCTCTCCAGGTGTTTTCACCGCAGGTTTCAAAACTAGACAAGAAAGTTTCTGTCTTATCTCCCAACACTGTACAAAAGGCAGTTACCTCAAGCTACAATTCTGTTACAAACGTGGGCAAAACTTTGTCGAAAAAATATAATTTTGCAATTATGGTGTTTCCATTAAATATGAAATACAATTAAAATTACATGTGAATAAGCACAGTTGTTTAATAACTAGTTATTACATTCACTTGCAAAGTTTTTTTGTTGTTGTAAAAATGTACCTTTAGGAGCATTTTAACTTTTTACTTTTCCTTGAGTATTTTTATTATGAAGTATTTCTTCTCTTACTTGAGTAAAATTTCTGGATTTCCTACCCACTGAATAAAAAACAAACATGTTTTAACTATAAATTCACCAGACACAGACACACACCTGCAGTTGTTGTTAAAGTTTCATGAGTTTTTATCAAAAGGAACATGTTATTTTACCTGATTTTGTTATTTATATGAATTATTGTCATTTTTGTCATTAAAATACTAAAATATCCAACTTGACTTTATATTTTGGTCTATCTGATGATGTAACTTTTAATATTAAATGATTGATAATTTGATAAGTTACTCTGTATTTGAGTCGTACCAAACTATTTTTTCACTCTTGAGTGATTTCTTGGTTACTTTTTACTTTTATTTAAGTAAAAATGTTAAGTAATGCTACTCTTACTTTACAGTATCATTTTTGGAGACTCTGCCCACGAGTTTGTGATAAATTATTTAAACACACGACCCTCCAACTACTTTCTGTCATTGTCTTCTTTGTAGTTTTCGCCAGTAGCAACATCCTGTTGTTGATCATGAGTCTCGTATGATGCGAAAAAAAAGTGTTTCTATTTCAGTTTTGCAAAATAAACCAAATTCAATTCTACCAAAAAAAAAAAACGTTTATGAGGCTATAACTTCTGTCACAGTCACAGCCGTACAGTTACCTAAAAAAGTATTAATAAATAGTTCTTATTGTCACTTTTAACATTTACCACAAAATATTGTGATAAATCTTTGAATCCATACCAACCAAAAAACAGTAACCAAACCTGATTTCCTGAAAGTTATAAGTTACTGGGATTTTAGTGAAAATACAGCATGTGTAAAACTAAAGCCAATCCTTAAATAAATCTTAGCTTTCGAAAAACAAACCAGAGAAAAATATGCTCTCAGTTGATTTAATTAGGAAATTATGTGTGGGATCTGTTCTCGCAATTACTAATAAAATAATGAAAGAAGGGCTTTGAAGCCACTCTTTGATAATAATAATTATTATACAGATGGAGAGCATTAAGAAGATTGCGTGGTTTTCAGACTTTCAGCAAAAATAAAGATGCACAAAGCAGAACTGAAGGCTTGTCTCCTGTATGTTCAGATGTGCCGAAAGTGTCAGAGGTGTAGCTGAGTATTTCATTAGCGATGAAACGACTCATACATATTCAACAGAAGACACCAACATCTTTCAGATTCTCCAGATGAAAATATGTAGCTTTCAGAAAACCAATGGTGCCATAACCTCACAGAAACCGTACATTGTGTTGCCAGCTTCTATGAAAGGACAGAATAAAAGTGAGAGTGGTAGCGAGTGACATCCAGCCACTGAGCCGCGACTTGTTAACGGCAGCGATGTGAACCGTTCAGCAGTCGGTTCTGACAGCTTGCAGCTCAGTTCCTCCGAGGTTTTCTCTCCTCACACATCCAGGTGGGACCGGCCACAAAGCTAGCAGCTTTTCACCAACTCCTACAGGGCAGGATTATGTGTTTTACAGGCACACTGTGGCATTAACCAAATTTATTTTCAGAATTCCAATTTGATCAATTTTGCAGTCACCGGAAATGCAGCTACTGCCACCAACCTTTCGACTGGACTATGAATTATTTGACCAAAGAATTAAAGATATTATGAACATAAATATTCACACATTGGTAATGCCCTCTTGGCTTTGCACAATCATAACATTTATATATTTTTTTCCATTTGTAATTAAAAACCTCTGATTTTAGAGCAGGATGTTTGTCACCCACGCATTAAAGAGGCAGTATCATGTAAAATCTATGTTTTTTCCTTTACATCATGTTATGTTATCCCTTCATCAAAAACATATCTGAAGTGTAGCCTTGATTTTTCCATGCATGTTTGAGAAATAATTTAATCTCCATGTCAACCATTCAACTTTGCAAAACATCTGGGCGGACCTAGCTCCTCCTTCGAAGATGAACTCCTCCACAGTTTCCAAGCTTCCAGCTCACAGAGCAACCCTCGCCCCATTCAGCTCCTTCAGACTAGCCAGAAGCAATCAGCAAACACCTGGTGGAACTGCGCTGCTGCTGAGCTCATCATATGACCCACTTCTCAGTGTAACGCTGGTAAAAACATTAGAGGAATAATAAAGGAGCCATGTTGTGATGATTTCCTGAAGGCGGGGTCTCGGCAAAAGCTGGAGCTTCTTAAAGAGACAGTGTTCCAATTTCAAGGTTTTAAATTAGGAAGTAAATTCATTTTAAGTTATATTTAATATATGTAGCACTTTTATGACACCTGAAGGTAACATAGTTATATGATTGAGCTATAAAATGGCATCAGTCCAATTTCTCTTTGCTCGATAATAAGAATAAATTCTCATGGTTGAACCAATTAATCAGATTAATTGTGATTAATTGATTACTGAAATAATCGTCAACTAATTTAGTAACTGGCTGCAAAATTAATCTGCTTTTGCATAAATTTGGTTTGTGTTTTTATTATTTTGTTTGTTGAACTTTGTGAGATTATCTTGAAAGGTGTTATAGAAATAAAGCTTTACTTGCTTACTTACTAATTGGTTAAATGTTAACTGGAGTACACAGATTCAAACAGCTAATTGTTGAAACAGCAACATATTCAGAGCAGTAATTACACCAGAAATATACAAAAGATATTTACATTTTGAAACAGAAGTGGCAGTTTTACATTCACCTGGATAAAAAAAATACTATTATTATTAAAACTGATAATAGATTAAGTCTGTTATTAATTAATCTGTAATGAAAAAATAAACAAATGGACTGTACTGAACATCCACACTGCACTGAATGAATGAATGTAATGTTATTGCATTTTAGGCAATAAAATGTTTATTTCCTTATTTTTAAAAAAGGAATTGAATTATTTATGTGTATTTATTAATGCATTTCTAATTTTATGGTTAAATAATTAATAATAGTAACAACAACAACAATAATAATAATAATAATAATAATAATAATGCCAATTTTTATCTGATTAATCGATTAATCATCTGAATAATCAATTAATTGATTACTAAATAATGAGTTCCCATCTGATCTACCTGGTTTGATAAAGGTTAAATTTATTTTTTAAAAACAGCTCTTGTTATGTGCACAAAAAACTTGGACATTTTTGTACTGTTGAGATAAAAGTGAAATAAACAAACTCCAAGACTCTTTAATAAGCCAATAGTCAATAATCATCTCTTCTTTTGATCGCTGCTTGACAAAAAGCGACTCGTACTTAAAAAATGTCATATTTCCAAAACCTTCAAAGGCCGTGAAGATACGAACCTCTGAAGGTTTCTCATCTGGGGCAGAAGCACTGATCATGAAAGGACGTTTAGTCGACTGAATTCTTATCTGAACTTTTAAAGCATAATAACCTTTTTTATCCCAGAACCAAATCAGATTTTAAAAAAAGCAGAATATGTAATTTTATCCTGAAAGGGGAGAAAATGTAGCTGGCTTCAGTCACAGTTTTGCAATTAATTCTCCACGCGGCGCCACAGATATGGAAAATGTGGAGGTGGAACAAAACTGGCGTGGACAAGCAGACATTTTATTTTATTTTTTTTTATAAGTCCTGATACTTGACGGAGTCTCTCAGGGGGAAATGGTTGGAATGTTAATGGATACAACACACTCCGAATATCTAATTATAGAGTTTTTCCTACATCTATAACACACTTTACCAAACTTAGACGGCAAAATGAAGGATTCAGATTTCACAACAGCTCTGTGAACTAGTATAAAGAAACAGTGACGTAGTTAAAAACAAACTGCTAAATAAGTAAAGATGCAGATTTCAGGTTCCTGGAGCGATTTTATCCATATGGCCCCTGAATCATGTGCAGCTTAGCAACAGAGCTCCAGTGAAACCTAAAGAGGCACAAGGGGGATGGAGGCGCCAAATTTCTAGGTTAAAAGGTAGCTGAAGGCGATGGTGGAAAACTGCAAAACAAATTCCCGTCTTCACACTGGCAGCTAAAGAAGACGGACGACGTTTTGTGAGCAATATCTGGCTTACAGGCAGGTGGACATGGAGTGGGGCGACTAAAGAGAGCAAATGCTAAAAAAGGCTTCATCATCTCCTGACCTTTCATTTCTCCCATATGAGCTTGTCACAGTTTCCTCTCGCTGTCCTTTTCCCCCCTTCGTCTCTCTTCTGCTCCCACTCACTGCCAGCGCCTGTTTCTGTCTCCGTCCGTCCGTCTCTCCACCTCCATCACACGGGCGCCCAACAAGGGGTTATTCGTAGTGAAGTGTCTGCATGGCACAGGAAATGAAGACGTGGAAACCACCAGCTGAGTTCTTCCGCTACTCCTGACCTTGCGTGTCTGTCTCCATCCCCTCTCTCTCTTCCTCTCTCTGCGTTTCGATGTTAACCTGACTGCTGGCGTTGGGGAGCTGTCACTAAACTGCTGTCAGATCCGATGACTGTCGCCCTCCAGCTCCGGTAGCACAGGTTTTAATGAGCCCCGCGGTCGACACGGCGGTTTCTGGACGGGCGCGGGTTGGTGGGGGGGCGAAGGGTGATACTCATGGGAGAAGAGGTGGGGGGGTGCGAAGGGGAAGCAGGCAATTATATCAACTCTGAGAACGTGTGTGGAGCTTTGTGAGCTGTTACAAATGAGCTACGCTGAGGAATGAATCACATCCCTCCTCACTCCATCTGCCGGAGTACAGATGCTTCAGAACATCAGAGGGAGAAAGACGGAGGAGACCGCAGGAATTCACACCATAACATCAGCGCACCTCAGTTTCCAGGACGATGCATTCCTTTAGCGACGCAGGCAGGTGGCTACGCAGGGTGTATTCACACAATGCACCGATACCGATACTGATATCGGTATCAATACTGAAGAAAACTCTAGATCAGATATCGATGACAATATTCCCAGTCCGTAAAGGTAGATCTATTCAGTCTATTTCTATGTTTTGTGCTCTGAGCAACGACATTATTTATTATGTGTTTTACTTTATAATTAATGTAAATATAATCATAATATATAAATAAATATTTAGATTAAACATTTGTTTATAATAAATCTATAAATAAATTGTTTTGATTTGAAATTTATTATTTTATTGATTTATTTAAAATGAATCATTTTTATTCAAAATTATTTCAGATAGTATATTTAAAATAATTTCTTTATTTAAAATAATAATATTATTTCAATCACATAATTATATATTAAATCTATAATATCTGATCATATATACTATATTTATTAAATAAATGTTTTTCATTTATTATAGAATAAATACATAAATTATAAATTAAATATATTTATTATGTTAAATTATAATAAACATTTAATAATATTAAATATTGCACTTTCTGATCCATTTGAAAGAAGTTTATTTTTACATATTAGTCAACCTATTGTTTTTTTAGTTTCTTTGCTATTTATTTTAATGAATAATGAATTAATGTGATTCTGACATTGTATTAAAAAAAGGTTTAATTTGTTAAATTAAACCTTTAGCAGCAGAATGTACCAAGCTTTTTTTAATCCAGTAATTATCAGAATAATAGTTGCAGCACTAATATTCAATATTAGACGTGGTTTCTGTCTAGTCCTTGAAATTCAACGCAGGCTGCAGAAGCACACCTAATATCTTATCAAGCACAGATAAACAAATTCTTATAGTTAACATGAATTGACTGTTACCAATCTGCACATTGATGTGTTATAAAAAAATAAACACATTTTCTGCAGAAGGAGCTGAAGCGTCATGGATTTGAGAAGCAGAGTGAAGTGGTAAACGGTTCAGAGAGTTTGTAAACGCCTTTTGGAAGAAGAGGGTTCCTCTGCATCGTTCTTGGCATTCCCCCTCCTGCGGCTCACGACTCCCTGCTAGGCAAGAAACGAGTCCCACAGCACTCATTTTCACTCCTTCACAAGCAAACACAAACATCAAACAACAGCTACTACGACTCAAAACCTTTAAGATCTTCTCTCGGAGCACCTACATAAGCTGTGGACCACAGATTGTGTTTCATTGCACTACATAAGGTCCTTTTTGCCACACAAAGTAGCGCATTACAGAAACTAAATGTGTTCTTTATGATGCAAAAGTAACAGCTTTGCAGGATTAATACTCGTCTGGAAACATAATGATTTTCCACATTATTGTTTGCCTCAAAAATCTAATTTATTTCAAACTTCATCTTCTCTTTCTTAAATGCGTTTCATGGGAAACTGAAGAGTTATGCTGTTAGGTGCCCAGATGCAGCAGGAGCACAGCATGAGGCCGCGAAACATCAAATGAGATCACCTCCAGCATCTCTGTGAGCGGACTGAAAAAGACGGGAACACCGGTGAAAACTTTCCACCAAATACTTTAAACTGACAGATTTTTACCATCATCTTCTTGCAGATCAGGAAGCCTTCTGCTGCAGTTAATTGGATTCATTGCATGAATATTACAGGGCACCAGAGTGCAACTAATTTGCTCTCAAATGTGACTAAAAGTCTCTGGAGTGCAACGTTTTTTCCCCAGTTGCACCGGTGTATCCGACATTACGGCTGTTTGGTTCCTTATGGATTTCTCTTGTTTTGTAAATGTTTCAGTTGAAATAAATAATATAGTAAGTAACCCGATATCACGTGTAACCTGAGTAAATACAAGAGACGGTTTTCCAATCATGCCACTTAGTCCCAATTCTGATCTTTTCAACCCCCAAAATTTGACTTTTGCCACTTCCATATGTGGAGCTAAATTATATATATAGTATTAAGTTTTCAAACTCTGAAGTTTACAGTTATATTGTGAGAAATGCACCATAATTTTACACCAAAAGGCCATTGCTATTAGTTGTGCTTTCTTTTTATTATATTCCTTCGTGTTGTTAGGATTTTGTGGCGATGCTGTCGGCTCCCATCGCTCCCATAAACTTTAAAATCAATCCATAAACGGCTCCATCCATTGCTACTTCTGCAAACAGAGCACTACATGTATTTCAGTACATTTGGGTCGTAAACCGTTCGCACAGACGTCTGACTGAAGTCTGACTGATCGTAGAAAAAAAAAGGATTTCAAAACAAAATTTGAATTGAGAATCATTTATTAGGGCTATTGTAAATAGAAACAAAATGGGAGTAAATTCCCATCAAAAAACACATAAATGTTTTAATTAATCTCAGAAATTTTCTAGAAAAAAATGGAAAAGTCAAAAATGTTAAACTTTTGAAACTTCCACATTTTTTCAATGTGGATTAATCTCAAAATTTCAGAGATTTTTTGGATTAATCTCAAAATTTCAGAGATTTTTTCTCACAAATGTTCAACTCTGGGTATTTCATTTGGACAAGAAAGTCTCTTTATTCTACATATTCTCTGGCAGATGGAGGTTAAAAGCTGAAAACTTTAAACTTTTAATCTGTTATGTGCTGAAGCTCTTTGGTTCTCCACCGTGAAAAACGTCATTGCTGATTAAGTAACTGACTTCATTACGCCACTAAATAATATTTATATTCACTACTCTGGGCAGCAGTTTAGAAAATATCCCCGTATCCTTGCAGGGTTGTGAGGAACACCCTGAACAGGTCACCAGTGGGTTCAGTAATATATATATTTTCATATTTCCACATATTCTTCATCCCGTTTTGCTGAAGATTCCCTTCTAGCGAAGGAGGTGAAAACAGCTTGCAGGGAACAAAGCAATAAGTATAAATTTACATAAATTCACATGTTAATGCGTTCATCATATCCACGGGACATGTTTTCAGAAGAGAACGAGAATATCACAACAAATGAATAATGAACAAATATTAGCTGAGATGTTTGGGATTTAAAATTAGAATAAACTACTCAGGCCCCCAGAGTCCAATTGTGTGCTGATGAAAACGCATTAAAGCCTCCAACACACACACAGCTAGAAACTAATGTTGATCAAAAATGTCATTTTTTAATCCACAAAGCCTGCTGATGACGACACAAACACCTGTGGCCGCTGCTGGGAGTGAGAATGCCCACAAACACCGGAGAAACGCCACGTTTCCCCCTCCAGCCAGGTCCAACCCAGCAGATGAAGACAAACGCAGCAACAGCGCAGCGCTGCTCGGTAATTAAACCGAGACGCTGGGTCAGAACTCCCAGAAGCCGGCGGAGTGAGACGGAAAAGTAAATTTTACTTAAGGAAATAATCACATTGAAACAGAAAAATGACTCTTTTAGGCACCACAATGTGATTTACCATCCAGGAAGAGAGATAATGAATGTGGCGGGCAAAAGGTGAAGCATTAAAAAAACCTGCGTTACCTTTCCGAAGCTCCCTTTTCCGATCGCCCGCAAAATCTGGAAGTGGTCAAAGTTTACTGTAAGGAAACAGAGACAGAAGCAGAGTCAGGAAACACTGAGCAATTACAAAATGAGGTTTGGTTGCAACATGATATTTGACATTTTAACAGAACAAGCAACGTCAAACTAAAAATGTAATGCAGAAATACTGGAGCAGCATTAAAGCTTGGGCAGCTATAGAACTTAAAGGGGAGGTATTGTGTATTTTCCAGGCACATAGTGCCATTTTATAGCACAGTCAAGTAACTATATCACCTTCAGTTGGTATAGAAATGATGTATATAACAAACATAACTTTAAATAAATTTGACTTTGCAATTTGGTGCCTTGAAATTGGGCTTCTGTCTCTTTAAGAAGCTCCTGCTCATCACAACAGTATTTCTCCTTTTACAAACATTCTTCAGAGTGTCGGACTAAGAAGTAGTTTGCTAATTGCTGCCGCTAGTCTGCAGGAGTTGCTCTGTGAAAGCAAGATTTTCCACAGCTGACCTTGGGCATACTGCCAGTTTAGGCACAAAGTAGTTTCCAGTCTCGTTCTTATCAAACATATACGATCTGAAGAGGTGTGTGTGTGAACATTTTCCCGTCTCCCGATGCATGGAAAGCTTGTGATCTCATGCGCTGACGAAAGTCAGAGAAATCAGCCGCGCTGCACAGATGATGTGCTTCCACTCGCCGGCCCCCTCCTGGCATCCCACGCTCCTGATTGAGATTTGCTGCTGATCCCAGGGTGCAAGTCTGCCAGTGCAGCCGTGGTCCGGGCAGATGTGGCCACAGCAGGGCGGACGGCAACTCCAGCGGCGCCATGATGGAGTTTCAACAGGATTTTAAGCTCTTTTTCAGGAAGCAATCAAGAGGGAAAAAGCAGCGCGCTCGGTTGCTCTGAGCAGACCGATAGCCTGTAGGTAGAGCTTCCGGTTGCTGTGATGTTTCTGTGTTGTCTGGAAGTCAAGATAATCCGGTGTGGATTCTCCTATTTCAGACTTCTGTGTGCAGCTAATCCCTCCATAAGGCCCGGCTCTGATTTCCCCCTCGTTCTGACTCTGTGAGACAGTACCATGAACGCAGCGTTTTGTGTGGTATTAGAAAAGGGATTAAGAGAAGTGTGAGAAAATGTAAATACAGCTAGCCGGGTTCACACACTCAGCAGTTTCTTTTTTTAAAGGATTCATTTTTTCCCTCTGACTCAGAGACGCGATGAAAGCAGGGATTCACCGGACGGGATGAAGACGCCGCAGCAGCATTTAGCAGCGCTGACTTTCAGAAAAACCAGCTCAATATTTACACTCCAGTTTAATCAACTCCTTCCAAGTTTAGCAGGAAGAAATTTGAGCCTGAACTCTTTATTTGCCTTCAAGGAATATTTAATGATTTAATCTTCAACTCCTTCTGCAGATGTGACGCTGAGCATGACTTTTTGAAATAAAAGTCAGAAAATGTTACCATCAGGAGGAATCTATTGAGCAACCGATCACATTGACTTTTTTTTCTTTCTAACCATTGATCCATGATGGCAGCGCTTCCACAAAGTATGAGTCAGCGACTAAATGTGAAGCAAAACAAAAGGGAACCCTGGTTCTTCAAGGCCGGTCTGGCTGAAAGGAGCCACTCTTCAGATTGAGGAGGAGACATCGTTGCATGCTAAGAGGATAATTGCTGTGGATGTAGTGTTTTCTGTAGCGATCCCTTTCGGAGGCAGCATGGCACCCACACACGCTGGGAGGAAGAAGTATGTAGGAAGCAATGCAAGTCCTATTATACAGGCTTACAGGGCCTCTGCCAAACGGTGAAGGGGGAGAAGTTTGTACCGCAGGACATAAATAGGTTCACAACATCTTCAATGGGACCTATCGAACAAAACTCACATTTTGGAACTTCCATTTGAGTCTCTTCTGGTTCTAAAAGCAGCCAAAGTTCTTAAAATAATTAGATTAATTTAAAAAGTAAATGTTTTTTTTTTTTTTTTGGTGTCTGGAAAATTAGCAGTTTCAAAAGCTTCCCGAATGTAACGTCACAAAGCGGTATGCCTGGTCTGTTACCTAGCAACCCCAGCAGAGTTCTGCCCATTACCTAGCAACCCAAGCTGAACTCCAGCAGGTCTGGTCAACTGCTTTTACCACTGTATGCACTGTACAATGGCTGCTGGATTATACAAGTGCTTTGTTCTTGCCTTAACACCCAGAAACCACTTGACACACTCTTGTTGGTTCCACTTCTGCCTCACCTGTTTCTAAATCCAGTCTAAGTGCTGTAAAAAACCCACCCAGCTGTTTTTTGGCAAAAAACTAAAGGTTTTTTATTGTCTGTTAAATGAGCCATTTCAAAAACCTCCGGAATGCAACATCACAAATCAACAGGCACTCCACAGTTACCTAGCAACCCCAGAGAAGCCCAGCCCGTTACCTAGCAACCCAAGATGAATTCCAAGATGCTTGATCACCCGCTGTACGCTCCGTCGTTTTGTTGTTGATTTATCCATCAACAACTTGCTGTACTCTTGCTTGTTGTGCAGGAGGCTCCACTTCTGCTTTTCAAAGTTTTATGGTTGTGTAAGGTTTGCAGCCATTTTTATGGGCGAGTGTAAATGTTGAGCTGGAGGGTGTGGCCAGTTCGTTTGGATTTAAAGTGACAAGACGCCCTAAAACAGCTCAAAATAGGCAGAACTGAGCCAACTGTAATCTCGTCGTCAAAGAATGATTTGGTAATGACTATGTAAACGTATCCCAAACTGTTCAAGGAAGCATTATACGTCACCTTCAAAAGTACAAAAGAAAAAAAACAGTGCAGCTTCTGATGGACTGCTTTTCCTGTCAAATATTAAATATAAACTCAGCCAAAGAGTCACTATTTCTCTTACAGAACCACGAGACCCAACTTCTACGCAGGAACATCCACAGCGAATACCGAAGACCTTAGGAACCTCCGTCTGAGACTCTGATGTGAAAATTACAGCAATCAACGGAGCATCGCTGAACGTTTTTGTAAGCTGCAAGGTTTCACGGTCAAGAGGCGCTTCAGGAAAAGAAAACAACAGTTAGATGGTGGTGAGCAAGGCCCGGGAGGAAACCAGCATCTTTACTGCGCAGCATGCTGGCGCCATCAAGCACTCTCAGGTTCCTCTGGACGCTGCGCTAAAGACCACAGCCAAATGCATCCAAAGCCTCAGTGGAAAGCCAGATTCTTTATTTTATCGTTGTGTAATGGGAGAACGACAACCTTCTTTTTTCGGTCTGGGTGCTACAATCTGCTGACCCAGCAGGACTCGGCGCTGAGTAGACACGGAGAACCTCGGCGATGGGTGTTTGTCTCCTGTAGGGAAGCTGCTGTTGGCAGAAAGCCCGAGTCGAGGTGCACAGGAAGTGTGAGACTGACAGCGGCGTGCAAGAAGCCCAAGCAGGAATAGCTGGGAATCTGCTGGTCGTGTCTATCCTTCAGATTACTCAATTAGGACTGAAACGAATAATCAAATTCATTGTCATCTAGTAATCAACTAATCATTAAATGGAGTACACAGATTCCAAAACTGTACATTTTGCATTTAAGATGAAAAATCTTCTTTGTCTGAAAATATGTTCCACATGTTCAACTGGTTCAAATTCTGTAAAAAAAAAAAAAAAAAAATGCAAAAACACAAAATCTTACCAAGTATTTTTTATGTATGTGCCACACAGGCACGCCCACTAGAAGGAAACAAACGCACCCAGTTCCACTCTTTCATTCGATTGGCTGACAGGTTGCCAGGCAACGGTACTTCTGTGTTCCAAGCGAGCAGAAAATGATTCACAACAGAGTAAAGAGGTTTGCAAGCGGAGATTTGATCCAAGCAGAGAAGTTTTGAGCGCGAGGAGAAAGGTTTGAGAGAGCAGAGTGAATATTTGAAAGAGAGCAGGAGTTTTGAGCACAAGTATTTACAAGTTTTGAGAAGAAAGACATGAAGTCCTGCTTTCATACTTAAAATGTAAGCAAAAGTATTAAAGTATTGAGAACAAAAGACATTAAATGTTGCTTTCAGATTGAAAATGTGAGTGCTCTCGAATTATGACAGAAACATTTCCCCTAATCCTTGCTGCTCCTTTTTATGCTTCTTTATACTTTAAAGTAAGTAATTTACAAATTACTTGTAAAAAATAAAGTTACTTTTTATAAAAACTGATCAGTTTTTATTCCAAAGTACGTAAAAATTATAAGGAAATCAGAAAACTGATGTTTTAAAGTCGACATTAGCATGATGTCATCGTTCTGAACCAGGGCTTCACCATCCAGCTCATTTTATTAAAGATTTCTAATTATTTCTTACCTCTTGTGGTTTTAATCAAAATCTCAGATATGATAATTAAAGTCTGTAGGAAACATATTTTTATGCAGAGAATGATTAAAGAGACAAAAGGTTAGAGGAGGTGAAGCACAAAGAGGACACCTTCAGACGATGCAATAACATCAAACTGGAAAACAAATGACAGTGCAAAGAGGAAGATCACAAAAACATCTATAGCATGTAGAAACAAATACAAACTTAGCCTGTGTAGTCATATTTTGATATTAATTATGAATCCTGAGATAATGTAATTTTCATGAGACATTTTTTATTAATCATCATCACAGTGGCTGCTCCTGGCACAAAGAGCGTATGAGAGAGAGAGGAAGAGGAGGAGGAGGAGGAGCGGCCATCGATCAGCAGAAACAACTTCAACTCTCCTGCAATTCTCTTCTGTTTGGAGAGCCAACCCACAACTCAGGACCAATGATTTCAGCCCAACACCTGCTCTGATGTCACCGCGTTTATAAGACTTAACATTGGAAAAAGACAAAAGGTGAGATTAAAACATCACAGTGTGTGTGACGTCTCCATAAAATCCATATTTAGGGAAAACTCAAAATAAACAAAATCACTCAATAATGTTACAAGAACAGATTTAGATGTTATTGTGTGTGAAACAGTAAGAAAACAGAACCAGAACTCAGTGAAATGTGAAGCCAAGTTTAAATTTTAGAGCAATAATAGAAGATGTTTGCTTAATAAGAAGTCAACTTCCAAAAGTGTAGCAAAAACTTGTCTAGTAATCAAAACAGATAAAGATGACCCAAATTATTCATACACCTGAATAATTTTCAGATTAAAGGTTTCTTCTGAATGTTTTGAATGGTCCAGTCAAAGTCCTGATTTAATAAATATCTAACTGAGGCTGCATTCAAGCAGCAATAAAATGCTAATCTGCATTTTTTTTTTGCCCAAATAAGACAAAACAATTATAAAATAAAAGCTCCAATATAATTCTAAGAAATATTTTTCAGAATAACATACATAATTTTCAACAACCCATTCTTAATAACACGAAGAAACACATGTGAATTATATATTTTTAAACTTTGTCTTACTTTTATTTAATTTTGAGACACCCTTTGCTCATTTCCAGCCAGATAGAACAGTCCATATTGAATGAAAATCATTTTAAATTTAAATCTTTGGCTCTAACTGCACTCTGTCAATGCTTTGTGTATTCTGGATTATCTGTGCCATTCATTAGGCCAGTTTTAAAAGGATCAGCTGCAAAAAAACAAACAGAAAATGAACCAAATGGCCACAAAATGTAAGATGGCTCCATTTTATAATGCAATTCAAACAAAATCAAGACAGTGAAATTCTGAGGTTAAATGCAAATTGAAAATTGTTTTATGATCAGTTTCCAAATTTCCTATAGGACTCCAGCCGTGTGTCTTAAAGGTTTTTGATTGATAAGTAATGCAAAGATACAATGAGAAAATCCACAGCCTCAGTATTCAGTAAGCGGTCATTTCTAAAAATATCTCTGGGTGTAACATAAAACCACCAAGAATGAGGAAGATTAGAAAATGCATTCGTCTTTAAATCAAAACAACAACAACGACTCAGTTCTGCTTTCAAGTTCACCCTGGATTCCCCCCAAGTAGATAATCTGCAGAGAATCCCCACTACGATCGATAAACCGGACCGATTATACTGCTGGGCTGTCACCTGAACTGAATGCATCGAGCCGAGCCGAGCGCTGCTGCTGCGCTGGGGGGGCGCGCAGAATGCAAAGCACTTATCTAATGGGGAGGCAACCTAATGCCTTTGATGTCAATAGGGCTTGACGTATTGATCGATGCAATACCACTTAATGCCATGGAGCCAAGGTTCAACGTGAAGATTCACTGCATGCCTCAGAGTTCAGCTGGGAGGATAGAGACTAAAACTGAGGGGGAAAAAAGACCAATTTGGTGGCATTTAAATAACTCAAAGTGGTCACTGCTACCCCAGCTACTAAGACTTCACAAAAAATTTAACTGCATTCAGTTATTTGAAGTGATACTTCCTTATCAGGATGTTCCGTGAATTATTTACTTCCAAACTAGCACTGATGCCTGTGAAAAACAAAACAAACTCTAGCAGAGTCAATATGGATAAAAACACATCAACTTCCACTCCTTCAACTGGCTAATATAATCACAGCGGCGCCTGATTCTTTCTAGGATTGGGAAATTATGGCGTCTCATTAGCAATAGCATCTTAAAAAGTTGCCCAAACCGTTAGCGTTTTAGCTACCATTAGCATTTTTGCCAAATTTAACTTATAAACTGCTGCTAGAAGGCTAGATGTATGCTAGCAGTAAGCTAATATCATTCATTTGACAGTGGCAAAGTGCTTAGTTGGCGCCAAGTCCAGCATAAGTTCAGTTGCCTAGCAACAATGATGGTACCAAACACAAGCTGGTAAAAAAAGATCAAAATCTTGCAGTTTTATTTTATGTAATTTATTTAACTTCTTTTAATAATAAAATTAATGGATTATTAACCAATTAATTATTAAAGCATTTTAACAACTTTATTAAGCTTTTTATTTTTGCTCTGCCAGTTTTTTAACATCTACTGCGTTGTCCGAAGATGAAATCAGTACAAAAATCTCTCCTAATCCGGAGAGATTAAAACACATTTATGTGTTCAATCTGGACTGTGAGGATGAAGCTCCTAAAAGTGGTCACTCCCAATGTGATAGCACTAATGCTAACATTAGCGTTCTACTTAATTTTAGCTTAAAAACAACAGTTTTAATACCATTAACATATACAAAGTTAACATTAGTCAACATCCTAATGTTAGCATTTGCATTTTTTGAGTGATTTCAACGTGTGAAGGTGAATGCTAACAAACTGAGTGGAGTGGTCAACATGTTATTAGCACCTTAGCTAACATTATTTTAGCTTGTGGGGAGCTAAAATAAGAAATTGACCGTCAGACATACGGTTCATCGAAACCAAATGATCTTTTATATAATTTAATTTAAGATTGATAAAATTTTTAAACCCGCTAAGAGTCCAAACTTTTGTGTTTGTCTGTTTATTTGACACTAAATATATTATTTTTGGTGCATATTCAACTAAAGTGGGTTCTTTTCTCCAAAAACTGCTGTACTTATCTAAACGTTGAAACACCAAAGTACTACCGGTGAAAAGACGGCTGCAAGCACCTTTTTTTTGGAAATAGTTACTTGAACTAACCTGTAAACCCACCATAACTCAGGATTAAATAATTCTGTTCTCTACCAGTTATTTTGATGGTTTTTGAGCAAACTGGTTTTGCAACAGAACAATAATTGCAATGCCTAAAACAAAATGAAGGCTTTTGAGGTTCCTAGTCAAAGTCCTGACTTGGATCATATTGAGGTCCTGTGGAAAAACACTAAAAAGGCAGAGATAGTTTAATCTAAGGCAGGTAAATGTGACAAAATATGTAAAACCAGAAGAAATCTGTAGAGGCCATAAAAGGCACAACAGATACTGGAGCTCATAAGGAACGAGACAGAAACAAAACAGGAGACCTAAACTGAAACTTTGCTGTATAACAAAGGTTTCACTTGAAAATTACAACTGGCTAGTTATGATCAGCTACCAAAACAAACTTCTGTCCTTTTACTTCTGCTATCTTGCAGGAAGTTTCTCCCAGAATCAACCCTGAAGCCACACAAACATGAGTGAGGTGGATAAAAGAATCTGCGCCGTCATCGGCTGCTTTCTTTCATCTCTCTCCTGATTATCTCAGTCTGTCAGAATATATCATTCATATAGCGCTCAAGCTTCAGTCCACATGACTGAGTTTCAATGTTTTCGCCGGTCTTCCCCCTGAAACAGCTCGAGATTCTGCCAAGGTTCTGTCACACGGGGCTCTTTCTGCAGCGGCTGTAATCTGAATATCAAATTAAAAGGGAGACGGGAGAGCGAGTATGAAAGCAAAGCTTTGTCCTTTGAGAAATGAGAAAAGCTGAAAATGTTAATACGAAGCACATCTGAGAGTCAGCGTGACTAGCACATCGTCTTGGACAGAATCAATGGGGTCAGGCATCAATCATTTCTTGTTTTATCTTCTGAAGATACTCCATCTTCTCATCCAAACTGTCTTCTTTGATTTCGCTGACAGGTTTCCATTTGCATAAACGCCGAACACAAACAGCTTTGCAGCATCTGCAGAAAGGTATTGTTTTAAAATATGAGGACTACATGCTTGAGTGCTCACTACATCACTTTAATATCCACATAGGCAATGGCAGAAGTATACGACTGAGTGGTTGTGAAACCAGGATCATTAAAGGCCCTGCATTAAAGAAACAGTTTGCTTTGCAGCAGCTTCCCCTCCCACGTGATTACTGAATATTTCAGGCTTCTAGTAAGCCACATTTCATGGTGTGTAGTAGTCAGCAGCACCAGAGAAACCTACTGTAACATTTATCCTAATTTCATTCTGACACTTTTCATAGGCCGTATTTATCTTTCTGACATTCTTTGATAGTCTCACCATGACACATGTTCTTTTGATCAGCGGAGGGAAGGCCATGAGCTTTGGACGGCGATGAAGGGAGAAGGTCTGGCTGGAACTAGAGATTTAAAGGAGCTTGTTTCATCTGCAGCAGCGCAACTTTTAAGATGATGCTGATTGGGAAGCTTTTCGTGAAAATTGAAGCAGATTTGAGTGTTTGAGAATCACGAGGGATGCGATTATTTAGGAAAGAAAGCAGACAAAAGTAAGGGTGCTTTGACATCTGATGGTCCAGTAAATTCGGTTTGACTGGGGATCAAAATTGCTAAATATTTTTATGTCTTCAGCTGTTGAGGTTCACTTCACACGGCTAAGACGGCGTGTTAAGAGACAACAGAAAGAGCAGAAAATTTCTACATTTTGAGATTAATATCAGCAATTTTCTAGGAAATAACTTGGAGATTTCAGAATTTTAAAAGTTGAAAAGTTGCTAGGAATAAACTCAGAAATTTTTAGATTTACCTCAGAAAACGTTTGAGGAAACAACTTGGACATTTTAGGATTTGAAAAGTCAAATGTTTGCTAGAAAATACTCAAATTTACTAGGAAAAAAAATGGGAAGTTTCATAATTTTGTATGTCAAATATTTACTAGGGAAAAGCTCAGAAATTTTCAGATTAATCTCAAAAAATTTCTGAGGAAACAACTTGGAAATTTCAGAATTTGAAAAGTAGAAAATTTGCTAGAAAATTCTAAAAATATTTAGATTAATCTCAGAATATTTCTGAGGAAAAAACTTGGAAATTTCATAACTTTAAGTTGAAAATTTGAAGATGAAATTTTGATTAAAAAAACCTAACATTTTTTAGATTCATCTGTTGTTAATTGTTTTCTGTGGATAACAACTTTGAAATTTGAGAATTTGAAAAGTCAAAAATTTATTAGAAAAAATTTTAGAAATTTTGAGAAATAAGTTGAAAAAGTCAAAAGTGGACAATTTCCTCTTTTTATAGGCTACCCCTTCTCTCTAGCTGGTATGGTATTATCAAACCATAAACAGTTTGCACACTGTGCATGTATAAAGATAGAAAATCCTAAATTTACTTCACAATAATCGATTAGCTGAAACTTAAATAAATCTAGAAAGTAGAAAAAACTTCAGTCATTTGGGAAACCAAAAGGGGAACTGGAAGAAGCCGTGTTGGCAGGACGCAGCTTTACAAAGATTGCAGATTGGAAACTGGCCATAAAATCCCTGATAGGTGCATCTCCAGTTTTCCACTCAGTGGGAAATTACGGCATGTTGCTAATCCTTCCTGCAGACACAACCTGGTTAAGCGGCTGCTGTTCTTGGCTAAGAAGCTTCAGACGCTGGAGCTGGCAGGTCCAGACAGAACATATGTTTTCACTCCACTTAATATTGTTCAGTTATCTCACAATCATCTCATTTAGTTAGAAAAATGGCATATATTCAGATTCAATTTCTTTGGTTTGTAATTTTAAACATTGGTTTTTTTTTAATTTTCTTTCAGGAGTTGAGGGCGAAACGAGTCGTGAAATGATCTTTGCTGATGCTGAGGCTCTTTTTGACATCTGCATCATTACAAGAACTAATTTTACAAAACAATTTTAAATATAAATGCATTTTATAAACTTTAATATTAATATTTATTACATTAAATATTGATATTTAATGTAAGACACTTTTTTAAAATTACAGTAATTTTAAAACTAAGAATACTAACATTCTTGCTATATAATAAAATTCACTGCAGATGTCAGATTCACACAAAAAGTGGCTTTTATTTTAATCATCCCTTCTCTGATTTTAATGACGGAGTGCTAAGCCTATGACAATTTTAGTTTAATTATGTAAATAGTCATAATGATAGCAAATAGTGATGCAATTTTACCAGTAAAAACATTAAAATTACAAGAAAAACTTTATTACAACCTGTTGTGAGCACTTCAGTTCATGTGGTTCTTTCTGCTAAATAGTCACAATTGTTACAAAATCATTTCAACATTCAGCTACTTACAATAATTTGATGGAAATGTGAAGCATCTCTAGTAGATATTAAGTATTATTTGTAAACAATGCCAAAGTAAAACTTCAGAAGATACTCAACATTCCTTATTTTAATGTTTTGTTATTTTTTTGGTTTTGGAGCTCAAAAAAATACAACTTTCTTTCTCTGAATAATAAAATTTATTATTTTAATATTAAATAAAAATATTAGTTTGGCCCAAATATTAAATTTTGATTTGAATTCAAAGTCCAAGCAAACAGATGCTTGTCAAACAAGCTTGGAAACCCAAGAGGTGCATTTGAAAAATAAAAATAAAAATCCAAATATTCCAAAAATTATATCTTCAAAAAAAATGAATATTTGACTAATCAAATTTATTGGTTAATCAAACTAAGTGATCAATCAAATTAAATGATTAATTGAATTAAGCGATTAATTGAAAAAGCGATTAAGCAATTAATTGGTTACTCTTTGATTAATCACCCAGCTCATTCTGTAAGCCATAATAGTAAAACTTAAACTACATCACTCTGTGACTCCAGAAGTATCTGTAGAGAAATCAATGAGTTTTTGAATTGAATTACTTCTTCCCAACGCGCTGCACCAGAGGAAAGGATTAAACTCGTTCTCCTAAAGCAAACCTTTTATTTTTATCTGATGCCTCACACATTGCAGGCGTCATGTCAGCCTTACCGTAAGTAAAACGGATCATTGAACCAAGAATTCAATGATCCCACATTTATCAGAGAAACGGCAAACTGCTGCCTCTGTAAGAGATTTGCAGGCGAAAGTCGTTTCCTGCGAAACCAGTGGGAAAACAAGAGAAAACAAAAAAATCCTGCCATCTCAAACTCCTCAGTGCCCGTGCAGCGAGCTGAGGGCTACATTTGATGAATTTGTTTACTTAAATCTCTATCATCACGGAGCATCATTATTTTCTCCTTGCATGCTCCAGCGCTAATGCGGTCTAAATGGGGCCTCTCCAAACAGAGCGTCGCATGAATATTCATCAGAAGCACATGGTCCTTTAAGGCTTCGCAGTTCGGCTGAGGTTGATAATTGGCCATGGAGAGGGAGCTTTGGATACGCGAAGGATGTGCCGGTGCAACTTTACACCAAATTCCAGCGGTGAGTCATGTGGTCGCACCATCTTGAGTCTTCCTGCACGCGCATTAATTACCCTCGGTTTTGTTTTTTTCTCCGACTCTCCATCTGGTGGGCAGCTTTTAGGGCAACACAAAGGAGCCATAGTGCTGAAAAATTAAAGCAGCCATTAAGGCTTTTGCTGTTGCACTAATGTGGCAGCCAAAAACAAGACCAGACTTGGAGAAAAATGCCACTCCTACGCTACACCTTGTTGCTACGGTTACACGTTAAATTAAATTGAACTGATCGAAGAAGAGCAAAGATCAGGGATGTGAATCTCATCTGGTAACAATTTTACTCCCTCTAGACTAGTGCTTTTTCTGTTCTACCATCACAAACGTTTACAAAGTTCTCCTGTCAAGCAAGATGGAGAATCTGTTCAGGGCTGAGGCAATTAATTGAATTAATTGTGATTAATCGATTATTGAAGTAACTAATAACTAATTTAGCAATCAATTAATCGTTAACTGGAGTATAAAGACTAAAAATGGAAAATTGCTGAAAGAACAATATACTCAGAGCAGTAATTAAGCCAAAAACGTACAAAAAATATAAACATTTTGCATTTAGGGTGAAAAACCTATTTTGAAAAATTAAAAAGTTTTGACGCGGTGGCTTTTTGGCTGCACCACTGGAGATTGTGTGTACAGACTTTTGGACAGTGGAGGATTCTAACAGCAGGTCCATTGATGTACTGGTTGTAACTGACCATTTTACACGGCTCGCTCAGGCCTTTCCTTGCTGTGACCAATCTGCAAAACAAGTGGCGAGGCAGCTTTGGGATTCCCTGAGAGAATCCATTCTGACCAAGGCCCATCCTTTGAAAGTCAGCTCATAAGCGAACTGTTGAAAGTTGCTGGTGTGAGAAAATCCCATACGACCCCCTACCATCCAATGGGTAATGGCAGCGTGGAACGTTTCAACAGAACCCTGGGAAACATGATAAGAGCACTTGCACCAGATGCAAAACAGAATTGGCCAAAACAACTTCAGACATTGACCTTCATGTACAACTGCACAGTCCATGAAACCACAGGCTATGCCCCTTTTTATCTGATGTTTGGGAGAGTGCCACGCCTCCCTGTTGATGTTCTTTTCAAGAACATCCTCCAAGATCCTGAAATTGGTGGATATGACCACCAATTTCAGGTGGTCATATCCACCTGAAATTGGTGGATATGACCAATTTCAGGTGGTCATACATACTGTCAGTACATACTGACAGTACATACTGTCTTTAGTAAGGGACAGTATGTACTGTCCCTGACTAAAGATCTTCAAGATGCAATGGCCATAGCTCAAAATCATACTGACAAGGAACAAGATCGACAGTCTCTACAATCGCAATACTAAAGGGAAATCTATTGGGGTCGGTGACCGTGTTATGGTATCAAACAAGCGTGAAAGAGGCAAACGCAAAACTGCTGACCGCTGGGAGTCTACAGTATACACCGCTGTGGGCATGAACCCTACAACTCACACATACCAAATAAAACATCCCACCACCGGTCAAGTTCGAGTTGTGCATCGTAACCTCTTGATGCTAGTGAACTTCTTGCCTGTTGATACATCCAGTGAGCCTGTTGACTCCGCTGCCGTCACACCTGAAAGCTCTGACATTAACACTATTTCAGATGCCCTGGGATCAGTCATTCAGGAAAATGATTCAAAAATCAGAACACAAGATTGGGTCAGCTCCCTATCTCATGAGTCTCATGATGTTGCCCCTGTGAATGGCTTTGTTGGAGATGTTGTCTCTGCAGCACAGGCAGACGAGGGATATCTGTTGGTCCCTAGTGAGATGGACTGTGACAATAATTCCTCAGATGCGTCAGTTGACACACAGAGTGTTTGTCCACACACTTCACTAGTTGCTCAGTCTGTTACTGACACTGAGCCTGACACTACTTACACAGTTAGAACCCGTGTTGGTAGAACAGTCAAGCCTGTGAATAGACTGATCCAGGTGATGACCAACATGGCTGCTAATGATGATGCTAGTCAGCTTTTTGACAGGGTTTCTAACTCAGTGTTTCAAATGTTCCAGCAAAGACATTTATAGTAATAGGTTATTTTCTAATCTGACTTTTCCTTGTCCTGAGTTTTGTTTTGTTTTTGTAGTGTACATTACCATTGTTGGTACAGGTCCAGGTTTAGGGACCTCTTTTAGTTTGGGCATGGATTATGTGGGATGTAGGCTGCATCCTGCTTCCAGGAGCTGGCAAGGAATAAGGCGCCATTTTCTTGCCACTTGATCCTTTGTAAAGGATACTATTTCAGTTGGACCTTGTATATTCATGACAGCTAATTCATGTGATTTATTTATTCATTTATTTATTTTCCGTTATGGTGATAATTCTACACTTTAATAATTTTGATCAAAATTCAGCAGGGGTGGGTGTAACAGAGAGAGGAGCTTGTGTGTGTCTGTGTGAGTTTTGATCAAAATGATTGTACGGTTGTATGTGTTTATGAGATTTCTGATCAATGCGTTTGTTTGGAGCCACCTAGTGGTGTGATTAGTGACTGCATGCAACGGGTCCGTCAGGTGGAGGTAGGTGCGAGGGAGGCAGCTCTTCACTTCTTTTTTTGCTTAGGGTCATAATTTTTCTAGTTCAACAATTAACAATGTACTGTGAGAATATTTAACATCTATAAATATAATTTGTAAAGTTTTTCTCGTGGTTGGGCTGGAAAGATGTGACCCTATGAGTGGGAGCTGCGCCGGTTGGTGTTCGTGGCTGACCACTCAGTCACGACGCTAACCGTGTCTTTTATTTTTCAGCCTGTCGGACCACTTGCCTGCAGTCAAAGCCACATTGTGGAGAGATTTTATTCTGTATTGTACTAGGTGACCGAGAGTTACACCGGCATCCTGCATGTTTTAGTTCTCTCCCTGGTTTAACACACCTGGATCAAATGATGGCTCATTAGAAGGCTTAAGGAGAACATTGACTTGCTGAG
The DNA here is from genome assembly GCF_000485575.1 of Poecilia formosa. NCBI lineage: Eukaryota > Metazoa > Chordata > Actinopteri > Cyprinodontiformes > Poeciliidae > Poecilia > Poecilia formosa. The sequence goes on from NW_006800138.1 coordinate 180,807, forward strand.
GAGGTTGTTACTACCACTAGGGAGAAAACTAAAACATGCAGGTCCCACCAGGACCGACTTTGGGCACCCCAGACTTGTTGCATTAACACACTTATTTTATTTGCGTTTATTTAATGGAGACACAGCAAAATAGATTTTTTTTTTCAACATTTTTGGACGCATTTGTAATGGAAATGCAGTAGAAAACCTCTGGATTCTTTTAAGCACAGAAGATCCTTAAAATGTCGCTGTTCTAGTCTCCATTGTTTTCTCATCCCTCCATTTCCACCATTTATTTACTTCATCAAACTCAGACACATGCAAGCATGTAAGCGCGGACAGAATACCAAAACAGTGCGACGTGGAAAAAAAAAGCCGCTCAAATGATGGCAATCAATCATTACAAACGTAGAGCCGCGCCGCTGAGAGATGTGAAATTGGACCTCTGCGCGCAGGGAAATCACCACAGGGGCCCGAATCGTACATCTAAAGACCGTCTAGATGAAGAGGGAGCGAGACGAGACGGGAACGCTTCAGAGGACAATTCTGCACTGCAGTATGGGAACTCTCAGATGCACGGCAATGTCACGAAACATCATCTGGACCGTGTGAAAACTTCTGACGTTGCCGTAGCGACGGGCTCCTTTGTGCGTGTGTGTGTGTGTGTGTGTGTGTGCGTGTGTGTGTGTGTGTGTGTGTGTGTGTGTGTGTGAGAGAGAGAGAGAAAGGAGATCATTCTGCTGTGTTACAGGGCTGCCGCATCATCAGGTCCCAGTATTGGCATAATTTAGTCACTGTGATTCACGACTCCTGGGTCTGAATCGGCACATTGTGTATTCAAACGTCTCGACTTGTTAATGAAACACGGCACAGGATCCGTGCAGGAATACGTTCTCTGACCCCATTATTTATCATTATTATTATTATTATTATTGAGTCAAAGGTAACGTAGTGTGGAGTTATTCCTGCTACGAGTGATGAACTCTTCAAACGTTCATCACAATATCCTGAAACCACTCAGCAGAATCATAGTTGCTTCTTCTGTTTGACCAAAAGGAAATCAGATTTTTTTAAAAAACATCAGCTAGATTTAAAGAGCTACAGAGATGAGGTCACAGGTCGTGGCACATTTAGCATTCAAGATCCACATTTAAATAAAACATAAGAAGCCGTTTGAATAAACTGTAGTCAGCTGAGCCACACATTTCTACTGAAAAGCAGCACATGAAACAGACGCTGCCAAAATGAGCAGCAAAGGAGGAAGTGGTGAAGAACACGCTTCAGGAATTTATTTTCTTCGTTTCAGGCTGTAATAAATCAACCGTCACATTGCCTTTAATGCTGCTTTTGGTCCTGAATGCTGAAAAGCTTTACTGTAATTATGACATTTTGTACAAGCAGGGACAGAAGTGCAGAAAAACGTGTTTTCACAGAACAGAAACAAAAAGTTGAACCACGTAATATGGCCCATACTTTCCAGAACTTAGACAATTCTGTACAGTAATTTAATGCTGCTTCCTTTAATATACCGGTTACTTTTTAGAGCCTTAGAGGAAATAACTGGCTACTTTCCTGGAACTTTCCTGGAATTTGCTGGTCAGTATCTGTTAATCTACCCGTTACTTTCATGAGACTTAATGGTTACTTTCCTGGAACTTTACTTGCTACTTTTCAGAGCATTTGTGGAAATAATTGGCTTTTATTCTGGAACTTTCTTGAGGCCTAATGGTTATTTTCCATAACCTTAATGTGCTTTCCATAACTTTCTTAGAACTGTAACAGAACTTACGGGTTACTTCCTAAGAACTTTTGTAAAATTGGCTGGTTACATTTCTAACTCTCCCCAGACTTAATGGTGACTTACTGGAACTTTAAAACTGCAGTAGGCAACTTTTATAAGAATGTACTTTTATATATTTGTTGAAACTGTAATTAAGTCCTGACACGCTACTATAAAATAGATGTTTTGTGGGAAAAAAAATCCTCCTCCCAGTCGTCCTACTGCCACTTACATAACTATACCACTCTGAGTAAGAAACAACCAATCAGATCCAGGAGAAAGGTCTTACAAGTGTCAATCATGCTCATGCACTCGCTGCTTGCACCGCTTCTACCATTCAGCATGTACCACCATTCAAAATTATTATTGTGGGTGCTGCAGCTGTGCTACTAGTGGAAAAACAACCGAATGTTACAGGAAAACTTCCAATTTCTTGAGTTCTGCATGAGAGAGTAACCTGTACGATGTGTTTGTCCTATTTTTAGACAGGTCACAGTTTTCTCAGAACTACCTACTGCAGTTTTATTGTGTCATGTGTTGACTGGGAAGTTTCCCCAAATTCACAAGGTGTTTATATTTTTCAGTACTTGCCAGGAGAAAAGTACAGCACGATGTCAAGTGCAAGAAACCAACGTCTCAGTTTAAACATCACAGATTCTGGATTGCAACAACTCACCAATTAGTTTGGATTTGTTAATCAAGGTTCTTCTAAAGTTGACTGCAACAAGAGACTCTGAGTATTTGGAGCAAAACTATTCTTAGTTGGGTTTGAAAGCAAATAAACCTTTAGTGAATGAGAGCAGTGTAGCTGCTTTTAGAACCACCATAAGCAGCAAAAACTCCCAGTAGTCATATCTGTGCGACTTTATTCGTCTCTCTTTCATCACTGCTGGGCAATTTTTGACCAGTGTAGGCATTTCTGGAAGAAAATATAACAAGAAGTTCTTTAGCTTCATTTAGCTGAAGAATTGAACCTCAACACCAAACACAACTGACATGTCTACATCTTGACGCATTTTCTGTGGGACCTGGTTTTACAAACCAGTGAGCTGTGACCCATCCTAAAGTAATAGACCATGCTCCAGGGTTAAAAAGCCATACTAACCTTTCGACTGTTCGCAGAGGGACACATTAGGACTCTATTTAAAGCATGGTGTGAGGCGGAAAGGGAATGCAGCAGAGGCAGTAACAAATTGGCTGCATGAGAAAAGCAAAATAGTGAGGCTACGCCAGACCTGTCAGGAAATGGCACCATTTATTTCCAGCCAAAAGTGCAAAATACACAGAGAGCTGAAATATGGACCCACTCCTCCAAACATGGACGTAAAGTCCTGGACTGTTACAAAGGTAAAGCTGTCTTGGATGCGTGCATTAATTAGAAAAACTAACGTATCTATCATCATAGCTTTGTGGATGATTGGCACAGTGCAATTCAGGCATCAAACATGTAAGAAAAGGAGGGGAAAAAGGCTTTGTTCTCCAATAACAGGGGAGATGTCGCATTTTTAAAATGTCAAAACACTGCCGCTGCTGCTGCGAAGCACAATATGCATAGTGCTGCATTTAAGTGTACATTTAAGGTGAGAGGGAAAGGACACTGTGGCCTAGTTCTTTTCCCTCTTAGCAGTTCTGCCTCGAGGAAAGCGCAGGACACATCATGTTCTGGCCCAGATACACCTGACTTCTGTTTGTTCTTGCAGGTATTTAGGACAGAAGTGTATCTTCAGTTCCTGAGTCATGTCCACATTCACATGATGCATCAACTCCAATCAAGTTTTTTCTTTTTTTCTACACCTATCTGACTAGAAATTGAATTTGACACGTCTCTTTCAACACCTGTAAGCATCAGAGGGAGGATGTGTTTATAGACTTTTGCTTTATGACTAGAAGCAGGATTGTTTGCATACGCAGTCCAACCCCCTCAGGGGAAAACTATCAATACAGGGGCAGCTGGAAGGGAGGAGTTTCTGTCAGATTTAATAGGGATGCATTTTACTGGACATTCAGTCTGGATTATTACAAGAATGACAATAGGAATCTAAATACAGCAGGTTGGTCAGTATGCTGATGCATCCCTTAACACTGCCTTCAAACATCAGTAAAAAAATCCAACAGGTTCTTGGAGAAATCAGCAAGTTCCCCTGAGCTTATAATGGAGCATACTCGGATTGTTTCAAGCTTGCAAATATTCTCCTTGTTAACATGATTGCGGTTCATCATTACTTTGGCAGCACATCTAGGTTCTGGGTAAACGGTGTAGCATCAGAGCTAGTTTTCCAAGATGTGTAGACCACAAGCTCAAGCCAAGCTGCAACAACAACAACAACAAAAAAACTCACCAAGTAGCTGGATTACACAATCCACAACTTAAAAATCAATAAAGGTGCATTCACACCAGTCCTGTTTAGTCCACTTTAATCTAACTCTAGTTTGTTTGCCAAGAAAGTTCAGTTTGTTTGGGGAGGCATGAATGGACAACCAAAATCTGGTTCACCTACTAACCTACGTCTTGGCTCAGCTGAAGCGAACTCTGGTGCAGTTTGAACGCAGATTAAATGCCAAGTGGACTGGAAACCACTCCAAAAGCAGGAAGTAGGCTACAGCGCAAGGCATTTTGGGTAAATATATCCAAAATAAATACACAAGTCTGGCACCAGCAGGAGAAATAGCTCGTTTTTTGTTGTTGTTGTTTTTTATTTTTTATCTTTTGTCTTTTACAAAAGACAAAAGATAAATCTTACAACCACAAAAATCTATCACTACTCCATTTTTTTACATTCTGTGAAGAAGAACGTTGCGCTCAGTGTCTTCTTCAGAGGTTTTCGTGTCGTTTCCTTCAGTGGTTCTTGGTGCAGTGCCCTCACAGGCGAGGAGGGGAAGAGGATTTTCAAAAGATTTGGTTAGTTTGACAAAGTGCAGAGTGAAAGCAAACCAAAAAAACTGAAAATGTAACAAATGTTGCACCTTTGGTCCCCTATCGAACTGAGTCTATCAGGTGTGAAAACACCAGAATGCCTTGATAAGTGCTGCCCAACAGCAGTTTCCAAATAATTCATTTTTAGTCCCAATGAAAGACTCCTGTGACCCTGAATATTGGCTAAAAACACTACAAATCCAATTAATTGAACCATAAAGAGGAGATATAGGGAAGACTGTAGATGTTAGCTGTAATGCCGAGACAGTTTGCAGTGTGTGCATTGATGCGTATTAATGTATGTTCGGTGTTTGAACTAATAAAATAGGCAGCGATAGGCATTTTATCAGTATGTGTGAGTCTTAATAAAACCACTTGGCTTGAAAGATTCAAGTCCAGAAGGTTGCCTCTTTGTGCTGCTGAATGACAGTGATGATAATAATGTTCAGTGCTGCATCTTATTGACATTAATTAGATCTAATTAGCCTTTGGTTTGAAAAACAACTGTGAGTAAGAAAGACATCTGATTTCTGACCAGCAGCTTGTAAACTTGGGTTTAGGCGCTCTGATCTTCTCCCTCACCCTGATTTCTCTGATTAGCCGTGTTAGTGTTGCGTGCATGTGAAAAATAGCGAGTGACAAACCCTCTGGCTGCTCAAGAGATCTCAGAGCATCGCATGAGGTCCTCTAGCGAAGAGGGGGGTGGCATTCGTACATCAAAGTGGCTGACCGTCCCGTCATGTCCACTTGCAGTCACACAGAGAACAGTTGCTGGCCTATTGCATCTCGGTTATGCACGGTCGGGAAACTTTAGCATGAGAGCAGCTCTAAATCTGTTACTTATGCTCTCAGCTCTGACTGCAGCACATTAAGATGAATACAAATCATGGCACAGCAGAGGGAAGTGCTGAGTCAAACCGTGTCAAAGCAGCTAACTAGGTTGTGAATCAGGCACAAAAGCTCATGCATGAGATCGTGCTTCAAAGCGCTCTGTGATAAAACAACTCTCCCTCTTCCAGCTACTTGTCTGAGCTGATTCAGGTGTAATGAAATTTTCTACAAGTTCTGTTTGTTGGATTTATTTGGTTTTCCCCAGATTGCAATATCAAATGTCAAATCAAGACTGACGGACGCTTCAGAAAAAGTCTGAGAGGCTGAACTTTAGTATCTGTGTCTTCACTTTAAAGAGCTCATCAGTCCAAATTCACTTTGTCTCACTTGATCTGGACTTGCAGCAACTCACCTGTTAGTCTAGACCAGGGGAGTCAAACTCATTTTCGTTTTGGGCCAAATCGAGATCATGAATGCTCTTAAAGGGCCGGTCGTGCCAGAATGTATTGATAAAACCTGTTCAGAAAATGTTAAAATATCAATTCTTAAAATCAGATATAATTGAACATCTTTTCAGTCCCTCCAGGATTTCACAATTGTTTTGTGATTTTGGTAATAAAAATCAAAGTCTTTGTGGTGCTGATTTGGAAATATTTGAACTTATTTATGTTGTTAAATGCGACTTTTTATTGCTCTCTGTATTGATTATGGATTACAATCTAGCATCAAATAAGGCTGAGGCAGCTGTTTAGTACAAGTAAGAAAGTTTTTGAGAAAAAATTGCAATAAACTCCCAATTAGTTCATAAAAAGTGTGGGGATTTGTTGATTTTCCATGAAATTCCATGATAATTCGCAAGAAACTGGAAGGACTGATTGATATAATTTGGCAGTAAACAGATAAAAACTGAATTGATTTGATTGATTAATAAATATTTAAGCACAATTAGTGTTTAGTCTAGAATTTAGAGGGGCACATAAAAAGCTACAATGGGCCGAATTTTGGCTACGGGCCTCGAGTTTGACACATGTGGTCTAGACCATCCTAACACATCATTCTGCAATCATCTGAATCTTTCCAATGAAGCACAAGATGTAGATTTGAGGCTGAAAAGTAAACGGCAAAGGTGAATTATAAAAGACGGAAAGGATGAATATTTCTGTCTGTCCTTGGAACACAGTTTGTGTTTGTGGACTGCATCTGTAGTGGAAAGAAATTAAAAACTCAAGAGGCAGAGCAGCAATAACAGAAGAAGTTTAGGTAACGGAAATTAATCCTTTAACTAAAAAAAGATTTTGTGCAGGAACAGAAAGAGTGCTGTTCTCTATTAACACGCTGGAATAATTCTGCTATTAAAACAACGCGGAGACAGTGAGGTTATCTGCCAAGAGCTTTTAATTGGTTTCTATGGGAAATGATGTCTTAGTGGGGTGTTAAGGTGGGGGAATCCAGGGTTTTGTCTGCCACCAGCGCACAGAGGCCTCCCCACTCCTCTCTTCCTCACAGAGGCAGATCCAGCGTTATGAACTGGATTCCAAACTACAGAGAGTTTCCCATCAGTGAGCCTGTCGCGCGGCTCTGGCTGTCTTTGTAATCTGCGATCCTCCTCGTTTGCTGCGGGGATGCCTGAGCGCAGTGAAGATGTGCTTACAGTCTCATTCAGGTTCCCCCACAGGAGCCGGGCTGAGGAAAACTGCCGTCACGAACTGGCTCGAAATAAGAAGCTGAAGGAGTCGATATGTTGCTCCATCAACTGAATGTCAAACTAACTACTGCTGCAAGGTTTTGTTTTCAAAGTCACAAAGAGAAGCATGTTCTTTGATTTAGTTTTATTTTCTATCTGCAGGTCAGAAAAGAGCCAATGAGGAAATGCATTCCCCTCTCTGCACCAAAGTTTTTATAGCTTTGCTACTTTAATTTTCAATTATATTTTAGTTTGAATATTTTTTGAAAAAAATGTTTCATTTTAGTTTTGTTTCTACTAGTTTCAGTTTTAGTCTTTGTTTTTGTAATGCGAGTTACATGCCATGGGTAAGACAGAGGGTAAGTTACAAAAATAGTTTTTTATGCAACTATTGCAAAAATGGTCACAACTTTTAAGAAAATGTGTTAATTTGGTGTAAATAAATGATAATGCACACTAAGCAAAAACCTCACCTGCAAAGCAGATCTTGTGCAAGCTTTTCAAGTTTTAACCTAGTTATTAGTTTCAGTTATTAATTTAGTCTTTTTTTGTAATGCCAGTTGCATACCAGAGTCAAGGCAGAAAACAAATTATAGAAAGTTTTTCTGTAACAAAAGCTCAACTTTTAAATTAACAAAATTTAAAGTAAATTTGTTAATTTAGCGCAAATAAATGACCATACCTCCCAGACAAATTCAGTAATCACAATAACACATGAAAAGCAGGTCTTGGTCAAGTTTTTCAAATGCTGACCAATTGTTTGCTAGTTTATACTTTTAAATATTTTTGTTTCAGTTTAGTTTTTATTAAATCAATTATTGATTTAGTCTTTTTTGTAATGCCAGTTCCACACTAGGGCCAAGATAGAACAAACCATAAAAATACACAAAAAACTGTCACTTTTTTCAAGGAAATTTGTTAACTTGGCGCAAATGAAGGACTATACATACCAGGCAAGTGTAAAATATATAAATCAGAGTAAATTAAAAAAAAATTAGCAAACACAATAACTTCACCTGCAAAGCAGCTTCTCAAGTGAACTTTAAGGTTTGTGTAATTTTTCCGCTATAATAATTTGCTTTATCTTACTCCACTGCAAGCTACTGCTTTTATCTAAAACACAGTTACATGAATTGGACTGTGATGATTTCTCTTGATTTTCACTGACATGACAAGAAAAAAACAATAACTGTAAACTGGACCACATACTGATGGGACACACAAGCAAACACTACAAACGTTTTCTCTATAAATACATTTAATTTCAGTTATCGTTGTGAGCAGTCAGGTAGACTTCCTTTTCTTGCAAAGTGTTATTTTTATTTCTAGTTTTGTTATCTCGTTCGTTTTCATTGATGATAATAACCTTGCTCTAAATGGACACACGTCTCAACAAGCGAGAGCGACCTTTCCTCCAACTATCACCTGCATCACGCTGAGCTCATCGCTTTGAAGACTCCTTCGCTGCTACAGCTGTCACCGCCTGAAGCAAACTGGGTTACATAACCCCGGAGAGGTGGACAAAGCCGGCACGCGTGGCTACGGGCAGAGCTTTTATGAGACAACATAAGAAGCGGTGTAGGAACTTTGGTCGGGACTGAAGAAGAGGGAACAAAGGAGAGAAAAGAGAACCTCACGACAGATAAAAAAGAAAAACTTCCTTTTTAAAACAATGTTCCAGGAGAACACAGCCATTGTAGTGACAAGTTAAAATGGTTGCTGTCAGCAGGAACAGCAGGTGCAGTCAGGCAGTAGGAAAAAAAAAACAACAACACAGTATGAGAATCATAGCCAGTCCGTCAATCCGAACAGACAAGAAACCAACAGGACACCTGCTAAAGCAGAAAACCAAGCTCCAGTTCTCTGAGTTTATGTTTTTCCTTACAATCTATTACTCTGTTGTGTTTGAAATGTATATCTCTCTGCTGATTGACAGCAGGTAGATTTTCTTTGCCTCCATAAACAGGATTAAGTTGACAGTGGTTATTGCAGATTTGTAGATTTACTCGAAGTGAGGAAGTATTTTGGTGCCATTTTTAAACACCTGCGGGTTTCAATATGTATACCCAAGTATTTCTGGTCCAGTTTCTAGTGTAAATATCTTGATATGCTTGAAATTAAATAAAACTAGCTTAAAAGTAGTGATCAAGCAAGAAATTGGAGCATGTTTTAAGTTAAAATTAATGAAAAAGTTCGAGTTTCACTGGCACCGTTACCTAGCAACGGCAGCCAAGCCCAGCCGGTCACCTAGCAACCAAGTTTTAGTTCCACTGGTAGATTATTTCACTTATAACATGGTAAAAAAGTAATTACAAGTGAAATAATCTGCCAGTGGAAGTAATACTTTATCATCAATATTAAGGAATTATTTTCTTAAAATATCTTGCTGAAAAGTTACTTGTTAGTTTTTTTTTTGTTTCAACAGTACAATATTTGCACTAGAAACTAAACCAATTTAATTGGTAAGATTTTGTGTTTTTGCAATCTGTCCCTCTAGATAAAGTTTAGTAACAATACATTTCACTGATTTCACAAATTTGTAAATTGATCGTAAGGACAAGAAAATGAACTAGTTTAAATGAACCCATAGAATCTGTTGTTTATTATTGAGACAAATTTTTCTGGACAATAAATTGTCCCTGAAGTTATTGCGATAAACGGTAATATTCTTGTTTTGAGACCATTGTAATGGTAATGGCATAATTATGAAAAAACACATTCTCAAAGATCGATAAACTTTAAATTCTAATGAACACTTAATGTGTAAATAGAAAACATTTTAAATATTCAAAATAAATAAACAAAACAACAGAAACAACAAAAAAAATTATGAAATCTCCGTAAACAAAATAGTCCTTCAAAAAAAGGGGGTAGTTGAGACCAAGACTCAACATCCGGCTTTTGGTAGAAAGAAAGGAAAAGAAAAGAGACAAACGATTAATCATGCAAATGTAAATGCATTTAACTACTGCATTTAATTGATTTATTGCTGATTGTGACCTTCTGGACCTGACTGTGGTCACAATTGCTGATTGTGGATCAGCAGTTGCGGTTGGATCAGGAGGCTGGATCAGTTAAATGTAATTGCCCAGAGTTATTCTCGGTTGGTATCGCCCAGATACTAAAACATGGGATCAAAATGTTGCCAGGACAGTTTTCCTCCATCCTGCGTTACAGCAGCTCTGTAGCTAGCGGCAGGCAGGAAGCTGCACTGAATCAACATACAGTGACAAAGATGAAAGAAAGGGAGTGCCTGAGCAGTAATCAGACATCCATCTCTGCGTCTATCTTTATCCTCAACCAAATCTGCTTTCAGAGGCTCAGACTTTCAATCGCTGATGGGAGAAGCAGCAAGGCACACATTCAGACATCCAGGCACGCGCACCATCAAACGCCTACACACCAAATAAGAAGTTTACCGTCCACAGAAGTGCAAATTTGCCTTTGGCTTGACACGAATGATCAAATGAATACAGAGATAATAGAAAACACAGACCACACAAACGCCGGCGTCAAGCATACACTTAGAATTTCCTCGGATCAGAAATAACAAGTTTGAGCTCATTTTCAATTAAAGTCGACATTTGTCGATTCTTCACACTCTGCTGAGAACTGCTACTTATTCACATCATGTGTGCTTATTTCAAATAAGGCAGGAGGAGAGGAGATTTCGTTGGTCATGAGTCTGGAGGATAATTGTTAAACTCAGCTGCCGGTCAGTCATGAGGGACCGTTTATCACATCACCCCAGATATATATCACTTCCTTCACAGGTGGGATTCTGGTCACTAACAGGGAGGTCAGAGGTCACAGTTAGGATGTGAAAGATAACAGAATTCTGAAGCATGTTATTAGTTATAGCTTTTTTTTACTTCAGTTAGAAGTTAATTTTGTTCATCTGACACGAGAATTTTGTTCTTGTCAGATTAACAAACTGCACCAGGATCAGTTAGCCAATAGCATAAGGATGGATGGATGGATGGATGGATGGATGGATGGATGGATGGATGGATGGATGGATGGATGGATGGATGGATGGATGGAAAGTGGATGTATGGGTGGATGGATGGATGGATGGTTGGAAGATGGATGGAGGATGGATGGATGGATGGATGGATGGATGGAAGGATGGACGGACGGATGAATGGACGGATGATGATAGATGGATGTATGGATGGACAGAGGGATGGAAAGTGGATGTATGGGTGGATGAATGGATGGATGGAAAGTGGATGTATGGATGGATGGATGGATGGATGGATGGATGGGTGGATGGATGGAAAGTGGATGTATGGATGGATGGATGGATGGATGGATGGATGGATGGATGGATGGAAAGTGGATGGATGGATGGATGGATGGATGGATGGAAAGTGGATGTATGGGTGGATGGATGGAGGGATGAACAGAAACAGTTTTTCTGATCATGTGATCAAACTCTAATTTCCCAATCAGAGCTCCAATCTTCCAACTGGACTCTCTCCAATCATTAGAACCCAATGGATCGGACCCAGTCCAACCCACAGCACCGTGGGTCCAAGTGAGCCTGGGACGGACGGCAGCCGAGACACAACCAGAACCTGGAGCTGGGTCAGAGCAGCTGCCTTTCCTCTGCTAATCACCGCCATCAGCCAGGAGGAGCTCAGGCGCCTGGCAGCTGACCCGGTCTGGCAGCTGACCCGGTCTGGCAGCTGACCCGGACATCAACCTGACCAAATATCACCGGGCCAACAAGCCAGCCAGCCGGGTGGGGAAGCTGTTTCAGGGAGACGTGACATCCAGCGTGGGTAAGTCGGCCCGGTTCGCTCCAGCTCTTATCAGCTCCAAGCAGCTCTTTGAACAGCGAGCCGGGTGAAAGCGAAGCGAGGCGGTAAACCGTGCTCAAGGTGATCACACACATTAGACTCACAGAGTGGCTGAGCAGGGGACTGTTTTCATTGTTGCACACGCTGTAGACCACATTCCAGCAGCACAATTACATCAAACGCACTTTTGCACCATGCAGCAGATCCAAGCTCAATCTATATGCATAATGATAGTGATTAAAGTAACAGCAGTGATTAAGATAATAATGGAGCTTGTGATTCATGAGTGGCATCAGCCTGAGTAATGTTTGAAAATAAACCTAACCTCCTTGTTTCCTTGAGATTTCTGAGCTTTACATCATGGTGTAATGTTATTCACTCGTCAAAAACAGTGTTGCTTTAATTCTTTCACACATGTTTGAGGAATCATTTAATCTCCGTGGGAACCATTCAGGTGTGCAATACGCCTGGTTGGACTTAGCCCCGCCTTCGAGGCACAGCACTTCCTCAGAGCTGCAGCAATTAGCAAACACCTGGTGCTCAAGGTGATCACCTTGATTATATGAGCTAATTCTCAGTGAAACACTGGTAAAAACGTTGCTAAAACGTTAATAGAGGAGCCATTTTGTGATTACTTCCTGAAGATGTAGTTTCAGACAGAGAAGAAGTTTTAAAGACACAGAAGCCCAATTTAAAGACATTAAATTACAAAGTGAATTTTCTTTTAAAGGGGCAGGTGTTATGTGTTATCCAGGCACATAGTGCAATTTTATTGCACAATCAAGTAACTATGTTAACTCTAGTTGTTGTAAAAAATAAAAATAAAAAAAAGCTATATGTAATCAAATACGACTTAAAAGAAATTTGACTTCAAAATTTAACCCCTTGAAATTGGGCCTCTATTTCTTTAAAAGCTCCTGCTGTTTCTGAAACTCCACCTTCAGGAAGTTGTCAAACACGGTTCCACTACTAACCCTTTAACAACATTTTTACCTGCGATGCAATGAGAGGTAACTCCTATAATGAGCTCAGCAGATGTGCAGTTCCACCAGGTGTTTGCTAATTGCTGCTGGCTAGTTTGAAGGAACTGAGTGGGGAAATCGCAGGGTAGGAGTGCTCTGTGAGGTGGAAGCTCTGAAACTTCAAAACTGCAGATGAAACTAGCATCTTGAAGGCGGAGCTAGGTCCTACCCAACGTTTTGGACAGGTGAATGGTTGCCATGGAGACTAAATGATTCCTCAAACATGCATGAAATAATCAAGGCAACACTCCAGGTATGTTTGTGATTAACATAATAACATAATGTAAAAATCAAAAAAGTTGATTTTACATATCCTGCCCCTTTAAGTCATATTTGATATACACAGCATTTTTGTAGCTACTAAAGTTACTTGATTTTGGTGTAAAATGGCTGTATGTGACTGGAAAATACACAATGCTGCCCCTCTAATCATCCAGAATCAGCGACACCATAAAGATCCCAGATTCAGCTTTGATCATCTGCAGCATGGAGGAGAGCACTTAAAGCTGGAGGGCCACTCCTTCTTGCCTCCCCTCTCTGCGTCTACTTGCCTTGACAGCAGACTGCCTGACCCGTGGAGCTGGACAATTTCCCTTCAAGGCCGCTGACAGAACTGCTGTAGACCTAATTGGGTTATCCTTGCACGAGGGTGCACAGAGACACAAACATATGACCGGATCCCTGCTGTGATACGACCTCATTTATCCGAGTTTTTGCCTCTGCAGCCATGGCTTTTTTTTTTTAGTTCATCTCAGAGATACAGCAAAGTTGAGCTTATTGGGTGCACAGCTGAGCCTGTCGCAATAAGAAATGAATCAATTAATCACACGGAAAATTAAAATGAGCTTGATAATTTACATTTTAATGACTCATATTTTTGTTTTCAGAGACTTTGTAATCCACTTTGTTTTTTGTTTCGGTTGGTTGTTATTATTTTAGATTGTTAAAATATCTTCCAGCATTATGATGCCCTTAATCATGCATTACTTGAAAATGGTTTCAAACAACAATATTAACATTTATCACAATAATTAGTGGGGCAATTTATCATCCAGCAAAGTTTGTTATCATTACAGGCCTATTTGCTATCCAGTATGTAGTGTTTTTTTTCTTTGCTTCTTTACAAAAGTCCTCCCTGCCACTTTTGCCTGTTTTCCCTGTCTAAGCTGAATTATTATTTTTATATTATAACATGTATTATTGTTAAATTACAATATCATCGTCTATTGTAGTCATTTCTGGGACAATATAACTGTGTTACCTTCTGCTAGGTCTGGACGATTAATCAGTTTTATTAACTAATCAAAGTTTTTTTTGTTTTTGAATTTTTATTTTTTATTTTTTTACCAATGCATTTCTTGTGTTTCCAAAGTTCAGAGTGATGTCAGCCCATCCGGAGCCTCCATCTTGTTTTCCAAAGTCTTGGACTTTGAATTCAAATAGATACCAAGTAAGGAAGATTGAAATAAAAGCAAGTTTTTGAAAATATTTACTGTCATTTATCATTTTCAGATTTTATTTTTAAGCCATATTGCCCAGGTCTAATTTTTATTATTATGAAAATGCAGTATATATAAAACATAGCTTAAAACAAATTTGACTTTGCATCATCGCCATATCTGACACCTTGAATTGGCCTCCGTCTCTTAAGAAGCTCCTCCTCTTTCCAACACTCCATGCACAACAATGCCATTTACAGTCATTCTTAAGAGCATTGTAGTTCATATGATGAGCTCAGCAGACATGCACTTCAACCAGATATTTGCTAACTGCTGCTGCCACTAGTCTGGAGGAGCTGAGTGGGAGACGGATGACGCTCTGTGCGGCAGAAACTCCAAGGCGGAGATTTGTGAAACATTATGGTTGCCACCAGAGATTAAAGGATTTCTCAAACATTCATAGAAGAGTCAAAGCAACGCTCCAGGGAATAGCATTATAACATGATTTGAAGCTAAAAACAAAAGTCAGTTTACATTATACCTCACTGGACCATTTTAAAGATGCACTGATCTGCCTTTTTACTGGCCAACAAATAAATTAGAGGTTTCTTTAAGTACCAATCTGATATGTGCAAATATTGGTTTTATTGTTAATTGAATGCAACAAATGTTGATTATAAAATGAAGAAATTGTCCGTGTTCCTTGACAGAGGTAGTAGTTTGGAGTCTGTGTAGCAAAGCATTAATCTTTAAAATAAATTCCAGTTTTATAAACTTTTCATTGTTTCTTTTTAAAGCAAGCGATGCACTGATTGGGCTTTTACTCAACTGAAACTAATTTCCAGTTATCTTTTGTCGATTGAGGTTTTCTATAACACAAACAAACTTAAAAAGCAGGTAAGAGCCGAAATGTTTTACAGCAAAAAAGTAAAGATAAAAAAGCGTACTGCTGGTGGTTTGTTACATTGGAAATTTAAATTAAAATGTGTTAGGGAGGGACAATGCACACTAATTAACATTTCTGTAAACGCACCAGAATTAGCCAAAAGGTTATTTTTCATCAGTCGTCTCTGGACAATGAGAGATTTGTCTTGCTAAAACAAAGGTTATATAAAGTAAGTTTAAAATGACACACAAATACTATAAATCCAATCAGGATAAACAGTAAATACAAAACAAAGAAAGCAACAACATAATTATCAAGTAAATTTTGGATTTATACTTGAACTTCTTAGAGTTAAATAGTGACATAAGCTTGGATCCATAAGACAGGTTAATGTAATTTCATCATTTTCCAATGGATTCTGTCTATCTCCATTTCTTAGGACTTTTATTTTTTCCGAATCAGAATCGTTCGCTGTTTGAATCTGCAGGTCAGAAATCGGTGCCGGAAACAAAAAGCCCGATTGGTGAATCAATCCAGAGTTAAGTCAGGGTTTCTCATGCTGCTAATTTAAAAACACCAACCCAACCTCTGCTGATTAATATCTCAGATTATTTTGATGCTGTTTGTTGTGATGTATGTAACAGGTCTATCTTGTAACTCATATGAGTTATGTACAAATAAATTATTAATAGTAACAGTAATTACCTCTGCTGGTTAAAAGATGCATTTAAATCGTACATGTTTAACATTTCTTGCACATTCACTCAAACCGCTGTTTTACTTAATTATATCCACCATTAGGACTCTTATTCTGGCCTAATCGACTTGCTTATTGTCTTCTCTGATTGGAAAAGCTGCATGAGAACGAATAGAAAGAGAATAGAAAGAAACTTTCTATTCTCAAAGTGGTCAAACTAGAAAAGTAATGTTACTTTCCGTCTAAAATGGGTTATATAACTGGTAGGAATACAAAAGGAAGCTGGACTTTACGCCTCCAACAATTTTACCAAGACACAGGAAAAAGTCCAACAGCAAATGTGCTCAGTTTTTAACACTTACTCACAGCTCAGTTTGGGCTTCAAATGCATTTCTCAGTTAATTATGTAAATGACTCCTTCAACTTAATCAGTGTTTGTACTTTTCCCAGCGCTTACCATCTTCCTTCTCGTCGAACACTGGTCTCTTTGAAGAACTGTTGGCTCCCATCCTCTTCTTCCACTTGCCCCAGTGAAACATTGATGCTCAGATTGCATTCCTCGCCTCTTGGAGAGAAACTACAGCTTAGCGTTGGACACCCTCCTCCTTAAAAAACAGGCAGCCGAGCATTTCACCAGACTCCGTTTGGTTTGGGGGATGTTTTCTTTCTATCTGTCCGTGTTCCCCTGTTTTCAGCCGACAATCTGAAGCAGCGCGAGTAAATGAGGATGATGATGGTAAAAGTAATTTCGGATGAGATGACGGGAAGTGAAGCGAGCGGATTTTGTGGACGTGTTGGGATCTGACAGTGTTCTGTAAGTTGGAGCTGGATGTTCAAACAGTGACTCGATGTTTGTAGCGCTCAGCTGTCTTCCGCAGACAGACCAATACGCTTCCAGCTCATCGATGCTGCCGCGAGTGGAAGCTGCGTTAAGCTGCAAATAAAGACCGGAAGCAGAGGCAATTTGCTTAAGAAAATAAAAGTCGCTGCGCCAGGAACGCTTTCAGACCTTTTTACCTGGAAAACAACGCTTATAAAAATAGATTATTGTGTATTTTTTACAAGGAAATAAATAAAGTGTATTTTGTTACGGTTTATTATTTTATAATTTTTAATTTCTAATTTAGTATGATTATTTCTAGGAGGGGTACTGTACTAGCAATATCCTTCAAATATTGTTATTTTATTTATTTTAAACTGTTGCACTCATCACTGAAATTTCATAACAGTGATTATTATGATTTATATTATTATTGCCACTATTACTATAATTTTGTGTAATTGCATTACATTTAAATTTCAATAAATTTTACTATAATTATAATTTTTATTAATAATTTTTATTTTATTAATATCCATTTATTGTTAGTGAAGGGCAACTTCATAACGTATTATTTACAATTTGATTGATTTGCACTTACAATTGTTGATATCATCATTATTAAAATAATACTGGGTTTATTTAAAATGTATTTTTTATTTCTTTCAGAACAACTATAACTTGTTTTTAAGCTTATTTATTTGATATGGTGTTGAACTTATTTTAAACTTAAACACACATTATTTTCATTAGATTATTTTTAGCATAGTTTTAGTCTATTGTTTATTTATTAAAACGGTTTCATTTTTTTATTTACAATTTCAGTGTATTGCACTTATTATTATTGTTAAACTTTGTGAGCAGTCAAGTCCTTTATTTAAAGATAACCGGAAGCTACATGTTACTATTCTGGTTAACTTGACCATCATTTGCCACTGCTGGTTTAGTTACTGGGTGTGCACCATGCACACGCCAGAGTGCCAGAGTACTACTGTAGGCAGATTCAGCTCCAGCAAAAGGGGACGCCCACTTAATAATGACATTCATTGTCGTTATTATTATTACCAAAATCTAATTCAGATAAATGGTTTGGTATAATTTCAAATGCCACATTTAATGCATTTAATGAAGCACAATGTGTTATGTTGGTTAGTTTTGATTTACAGATTTTGTACATTTTTGTCCCATTGATCGTCAGTGCAAGTACAATAGTGAATATATATTATTAAAAACAAATAATTGTAATTAGTTTATGATCAAATTTGGTCATACTTAGAAAATCCATCTGTTTTTTCTTTCCAGTGCAAACCTGCCACTCACAATATGGTGGACTAGTTAATATTTCATTTCTACTAACGGAGCCAAATCATGGTCTGTTCTTTTCTCCCCACTGTCCCTGATCTCAGCATTTCAAGTTAAGCTCCTTCCATCCCGGACTGTTACTATTTACGGCAGTTTATTCCACCGGCTGACTGTGAAGGAACGCACCCATGAGAAGTCGGTGTGCCTGCCACACGTAGCACATAAAACAACCAACCCTCTGTTTAAAGCCATGTGCAGCCTCTAGGAACAAAGACAGAGAGCACAGGTGGGCTTTAACGCGATGTAAGGTGTTAACTGGTGCTGGCCTTCATCAGAGCAGTGAATTAATATTTGACAATCCGATTAGAATATGGATGGGTGGAGCCGGAGTACTGAAAAAAAGACCAGAAGGTTATTAATTTACACGTTGGGTTTATTTGTTGATGTTGCTCTCCAGATAATGTCACATTCCATTTTAGAGGACATTTGAATTGGATAACTTTTATTTTTTTTCTCTCTTTATTCAAACTATAATGTAGTAACCTGGGGGATTTAAATTGGGTATAAATGTCTAGTGGAACCTTCAAGAATTAAAAGTGCAGTCGTTAAATATGTGATAATTTAAATACAGTTGTTAAGCAATATCTTAATAAATGTAGCAGTAGCAATTTAATATTAATAAAAAATATTAAATAAATAAATATGAGTGGAACAATTAACATTTAAATTGCAGTGTATTGTAAGCCTGGCAGGCCACCAGGCTTTACTTTCGCACCCACCAGGCTAAGCATTGTTTATTTATTTTAGTTTTTTTTTTTTTTTCAATGATTGCTTTTTTCAAAGACTTTATAGTTGATGTTTACGTATTAGTCTTCAAGTCTTCCAAAAACACGTAGTTATCAAATTATATTTTCACATTTCCTGTCAACTTTAAACATTTTTTTAACCCAAAAACAATGTGGACGAAGGAAGTTTACTGTCTTCTTGAAAGTAACCTTTCAGCAAGATGTAGGAGCTTGTTTTATGTAAATAAAACCTTAATATTGATGAAAAAGTGTTATTTCATTGACAGATTATTTCACTTATTTTACAAGTCAAAACAGCCAATGGAAGAAGTTCTTTCCCAATTTTAAGAAATTGTTTACTTAAAACAAGTTCTTACAGATTGCTGGAAGGTTATTTGTAAGTTAATTTTGTCTTATTTCAAGTGTATTAAGATATATGCGTTAAAAACTAGACCAAAAATACTTAGTAAGATGTTATGTTTTTGCGGTGTTTTATTTGGCCCTTTTGGCCCTCCGTAGAACTCATAGTGACTGCTGTTGTTGTTGTTACTCTTGTTGCTATGGTTACAGTTTGAATCTTGGGAGACTCCGTTAAAAGTTAGCTTACTTTTAAAATGAGTACAAAACGTTTTGGTTTAAGTATTTAGGTTTTTTTTTATGTCGTTGGAGTTTAGTAACTGGGAAAGCAGGGGACGCTTTCTGACATTTATTCAGCCGGTAGTTGTCCAGTTTTAGCTAAAGCGGATACAGTTAGCTTCTTACGTAAAATCACTACTCATGGGTTAAATGCCGCAAGAAAAAATGATGTTCGAAACCGAGTTGGTCCAGAATGACCTTAACTGGACTTCTTCAATGGCTGTCTTTGACAAAGACATACAGGGACGCTTTGTCTTCGGAGACAATGATATGAACTTAGAGAGGAAATTCAGCCTGCCTGAGAAGACCGAGCCAGAGGATGAGCCCACTCCCACAGACACGCTAAGCCTGAAGGGATCCAATCTCACTTATGTTCCTGACAGTGTGCTGAAAAACAGCCTGCTCACGGTCAGTCCAGTACACAGCAGCAGCAGGTGTATGCTCGGCTTCATGTTGCCTCTTTATTTAACAGGATTCCCGTTGTTCCTCAGCGTCTGTGCCTGCAAGAAAATAGGATTTCCAGCATTTCTGGATCATTGTTCTCCAGCTTGCCCCAGCTGCAGTGGCTGGACCTCAGAAAGAACCTCATTACGTCCCTTCCTGTTGAAATTGGCTCACACAGGTCAGGTCCTATTGCATTTATTGTATTTAAATCGGCCAATCTTTAGCAAAAGTATTGTACACTGCACATCTGGTCGCCTTATAACACATGCCCATCAGAAAGTAAATTAGTTCTCCCATTTATCAATAGCGGAGGTTTACATTTCTATTCTTGTGTGCGTTGGAGATCACAGTTAAAATCAAAGTTTTTGTTTTTAGAAATCACTGCATTTCTATGTTGTTTAATCCACAGGCTTTTCAGCTTGTAACCTCCCCAAAATAGAGCCACACCTGGTGACTCTCCCATAATACATGTAAAATTATTTCATAAATACACAGAGTGACATAATCATCTTTAAAGTGGCATTTTATTATTGAATTTCATATTTTAAAGGTTTAACTTATTACCGTATGTTCCAGATTGTCTTTAGTCAGAGGCTTCTTCAAATTTGCCGTAATACAGACAGTTGCAGCTCTTTGAATTACTATGAGTTACTGCAACATTTAATTTTCCTTTGAGATCAGTAAAATGTTTTTGCATGAATTGAATAAGTTGCACTATTTGTTGCATTTATTTAGAAATTGTCAAACGTCAGGTCGTCCATCTTGATGATATGATTTGGTGATGTACTAATATTGTATTAAGTCAAATAACACACATTTCAACAAGGCAGTACAAAGTGGTTTAAACCATTAAAACATCAGATAGAAAGAAGCAATAAACACTACATTTTGTCAAATCCTATCAAGAAGATATGCATTAAATATGTTGATCAGTGTTCCATTTATTGTTAATAAAAGGCAACTCATAAGAGCTGAGATTTAGCCTGGATTTAAATCAACTCAGTGTTATATTGCTTTGATGTTTTCTGGAAGTTTGTTCCAGATTAGAATAACATAAAAAAATGAATGCTACTTCTCCATGTTTGGTTCTGGTACTGGTGCAGAGTAGATCAGAGCCAGAAGACCTGAGTGTTTGAAACAACAACTTTAAACTGGGGTGGTGAGCTCTATCTTCCTGGTTTTAGTCAGAATGCCAGCATCAGCATTCTGGATCAGCTGCAGTTGGAGGACTGATTTTGTTATTCAGACCTATAAAAACAGGATGAATGGATGAATTTCTCTTTTTGCATAGAATTGCAGGGTCATTAGTCCTTTAATCCTGAAAATGTTCTTCAGGTGATAAAAGGCTGACTTTGTAACTTTCTTTATGTGTTTCTGAAGGTTGAAGTCTGAGTCTGTCACCACGCCCAGATTTCAGATCTAATCACTAATTTCTAGCTGTAATAACTGAAGCTGTGTGCTGATTCTAGATTGTTGCTCTTTAGATCGAAACATAATTACTTACAGCTTGACGATTATTTTTTGATACCAGCTGTGTGGTGAAATTGGACTAAAAAATAAACTCAAATGAACTTTACTATGTTGTGTAGAGGAGAGTCATTGCTTTCAGCCATCTCATAACCTGTCATTCTGATCATGCAGGTGTCTAACACATCTTCTACTTGAGGCCAATCCCATCACAGAGCTTCCAGCAGAACTCGGTGAGCTCAGTTCACTCACATGAATTAGTGAGCAATGTTTCACCCTTTGAGACGCAAGGTTTCTCCTTTGTTTCATCACTGCCTCCTGTCTCAAACACACCAGTCACATTCAGTAAACAGATAGTGGCAACATGAAAAATAACAAAAGATTAAAATGAGGAATGTTGAGCATCTTTTGAAGTTATACTTTGGTGTCAGTTTTAAAGAAAAGGAAAAACTTAATGATTTAACACACGAGCATCACATTATCATCAGCAGCAGAACTGAAACGATTGATCAAGTGAAAAACACCCAGACTGATCTGCTCATGTCAGATCTTGATAACCCTAAAAAGCTTTTATTTCTCTTTAAAATAACTTTTTCTCATAAAATTAAAGCATCTTTCTGGTAAAATTGTGTCTTTATTCTGCTGATATAATCACATTACTTTTGTAGTTAAACAAGAAATTTCTATATCTTGGCACTGCTTCTCCATTGTACAACTCAGAAAAGGGATGATTGAAATGAAAGCCATGTTTTGAAAATATGTATATTTTTTTCTAATTTCTTTTTTAGAAAAAAAAAATCGATTAAATCACAGATCGGATCTGGTATGAAAAAAAATTAGATTTTGATTTTAATCCATATACAGATTAAAAAACCCACTTTTTGAAAATATATTTTGTTTATAATTCCTTTTTCAGAGACAAAATAAAATGTTTGATTTAAAACAGAAAAAAATTGTGATTTTGTTTTTAAGCTATACTAAGAATTTAAAACAAAAAATTTGACTTTATTTTCAAACTATATAAAGAAATAAAAGCCACTTTTCAAAAATATTTCCTGTTTGTAAATTCTTTTTCAGATAAAATCAAATTGAGTAAAAAAAAACCTGACAAAAAACCTTATTAAAATTGGATCTGATCTGAAAAATATCATAGATTTTATTTTTAAGCCGTGTCACCCAGCTCTAACACTTGTCTTGTTGTACCACTGAAAGCTGCTACAGCAAACATCCCTTCCCTTTGTTTTGTAGGCAATGTGATTACACTGAGAGGCCTGAGCCTGAGGGACTGCCCCATTCATTTTCCTGCAAAAGAGGTTTTGCAACAGGGATGCTACACCATCTTGCAGCACCTGAGGACCGTTCTGGCAGAGAGGGAAGTCAGCGAGAGGAGGAGCCTTGCAGGTGAATCAAAGGCACCTTAACGGTCCTCGTTCTTCCTAACCATCTGCTCTTTGTCAAAGATAGGACGACTGGGAACAAAAATAGCTCCTTGCCCTGGTACCACTTTGCTGGCGTGACTTGTGTTCCCTTGGAGACAGCTTGTGCCACTCGCCTCACTCCCTCTCCTATTTTTTTTTTTCGTCCTCCTCACTGCTCCAGCTTCCAGCTCTGTAATATTTTTAGCCGGGTGGAAAATGATCGATTACCAGTGGGCTCTAAACAGGAGCTCTCTGCTGTCTGGAGGTAATCACCGTCAGAAGCCCTAGACAGCCCTCCACAGGAGATGCAGCTGATGCACAGTGAGCAAAGCCAGAGTCCTGATCCGATCATTCCTCTCCCCGTTTACAAGGTTATTAACGGAGGCAGAGCTCCGGTCTTGGGAGAGAAAGCTCTTTTTATTCACTGTTGCAGCCTCACAGTGTCAGTCTATAAACATCGCAGCCTTTATTTACACACTCTTCAACCTTTTTTCGGTGTCACAAACCCTGTTTTGGTGGTTTAAAGAAGCATTTATTCAATATAGGAATGCAAGTTATCCTTAATGAGTTAATCTAAAGTAATTTGATAGCATCAAATATTGATAAGCGGCCATTTTCTTCTTCTTGTATCAATAAGGTCGTAACCTTTCCATAACAAAATCTTATATTTATCTTAATATGCTGAATTTAAAAAGATAATTCTCCAAGGAGTCCTACATCAGGTCTGTGAGACTATTTGCTGAAAACAACTGAGAAGTCAAATTAAAACCCAAGTCTTTCGCAGCAGAGGAAGAAGGAGAGGCACAAAGTCTCATTGGATATGAGTGTGAAAGCTGTGTTAGATGCATTTTGTATGTGCAAAATAGGTGAGTAATGACTTAAATAATACCAGCTTGTGAAAATATGCCTTCAGGAAAATGCTTAAAAGTAGATATTAGCATAAAAATGTGCTGTAAATGTAAATACCGCAGTTACTGCAGCACATGTTCATTGGAATTTACACACATAAAATCAAGCATAACTACCTTCACTTGTTGAGCTTTGATTGGACTATCAATAAGTGCCGTTATGACAGAAAAAAGGAATGTTTACAACCAGTTTACTTCATACAGACGAACATGTGAAAGTTGCTGTCGGTCACAGTTTCAGTCAACTGGACATGAGGTCGGACGCAGGACTTGATCCGTCTCTGTCCTTATTCCAGACTCCGTTTGGGTTTTGAAAATGTCATAAATTGTATTCCGCCCTCTACATGCTCTGGGTAATGCCTGTCGGGATTGCATGTTCCCCACTGACAACGCTGGACCATGATTTCTTGTTATTTTCCTTGAAACCTCAATGACCACAGTGTGTTAGCAATGTTAACGGAAGTTTAGTTCCTCCAGATAAAGGCTGTGTACTTCCATACAAATTGCGACCACCAATTGGTCAGATG
The DNA here is from genome assembly GCF_000485575.1 of Poecilia formosa. NCBI lineage: Eukaryota > Metazoa > Chordata > Actinopteri > Cyprinodontiformes > Poeciliidae > Poecilia > Poecilia formosa. The sequence goes on from NW_006800138.1 coordinate 205,151, forward strand.
CTGACAAACCCTCTAGAATGATGGACAGGTAGCATCATGTATCAGAGGGCCCCGCTTCAGCATGACCAGCGGGCCCCCCTGCTGGATGGCGGCCAAACTACAACACTACAAGAAGGTCTAAGCGGGTTTTAGTTAATCGATAGGAACTAATTGTAATCTAATATACCATTATTTGTGTGCAACCCTAATTCATTATAGCCTGCCTGTTGTGTTGTTCCTTGCTGTCACTAGAAGTGTTTTGAACTGTTGCAGCCATCGCGTGCTCCGAGAACACACTCGTAGCCGCCATGTTTGTTTCTTTGCCAGCTGAGAACGAGCTCCAGCTGGTGAAGCTGCCAGACTCCAGTGTGGATGGATCAGCAGACGAGGACGGGCTGCTGAGGTTCAAGGAGCTCAAATACGAGTTGATGTTGCTGGAAAAAGCAGAGATGTCCTTGGTACCATACACCAGCCGGAGGTCTCTGCTTCGCCCTTTGGACGAAATGTGGGTTTAAGTGTATGAATGGGATCCGATAGGAAGTAAAATGATATTCAGCATGTCACACATATATTTATACCCCATAAACTTATTATAATGTCATGTTTCATCAATGGGGTGAACCAGGTTATGTCTTAAGAGATATTCAGCAATGCGGTGACTTACTGAGTCTAAATGATGGTCCATCTTTGGGTTTTGGATTATTCCTGCTGTGCGACAACAGTATGAGGTGCTTCCTTCTGCAGATTGAAAGACTCATCTTTCTATCTGAAAGATACATTCTTTCTATCTCTGCGGAAGAAATAAGATTTTAGACCAATTGTGTCCACACCTATTGCTCTAAGGGTCAAAAGTGGCAAATTTAAACTACTGGACTCAAGATTCATTAAATTCAAAGTACAAAACAAAAGTTTTTTTTTTTACTTGCTGAACAATAAACACAAGTTTAATGAAATCTGTATAACACTAAGGATCCAAAACATTAAAAGGGCTCTTGACTTGTTGCCTTGTTAAAAGAAAAACAGACAATTTCCCAATTTTGGGGGTCATCAATTTTCTATTTTGTTTGCCAAATTTGAACAATTCTTGAGTTGTGGTCCAAGGCCAAACAAAAATGGACACGCCTGTTTTAGCAATATTTAGAGAAATATCTGCAGAGTTTTGCACACATTTGAAGTGAAAACATATCTAGTGAGAGATGTATGAATGGAACATTAACTACAGCAAAAGCAAAACGTTTACAGAAATTAAAGTGATCTTCAAAATTACAGCACATCTACAGCAGAATGACTGAAGAATAAAAGAATCAAAGCTTTGAAATCCCCCAAGCCACCCAGACTGAAATGCTTAAGCTAAAAGGGGACATCTTGTTCCAGCTTCTTTTGTGTTCAGCAGGTCCGCAAGTCCACATATTCAGCAAATAACCAGAAATCATTTAAATTTTCCACATACTTACCTTCTAACACAGCACTTGTGTTATTTGTTATGCAGTCACAGCATGGAGCAGCTGAATCTGTTGTTACTGCAGAAAACTGTAATTCTGAAGGACTTGCATGTGGGAAGGAGATACCTAGCCACTTCTTTTCAGTGACATTCTCCGTAGAATGTCAAGTAGAAATAATGCTGTTTTCTCACCGAGGCTTTGAGGAGTGATGGGAATAAAAGCATTTTCTTTTGTTTTTTCAGGAAAGCTTCTTCTACCCAGGTCGTTCCCGAGCTTCAAGTTTCCGGCTCTCAGTACGGGAAGAAGGCAGAAGCAGCTGCGCGGAGAGAGAAGGAGAGAAGGTGGGCTGATTTTTAGCTCCTGTCCTTTAGACTTTATATTTTAACTTTTACATTTCACAGAAAAACCATTTAACTTGAGTAAAATCATTAAAATACTGCTTTGTTCTGTGACTCTGCTGCAGAGAGGCTTCTCTAAAGCTCCATAAACAAGCCAAAGGAAAAGCAAAACAGAAAAAGAGACAGGTATATGTGGGACACAGCTACTCTATTTTCACCTGGTAACCACCAGGGGGCGCTGGTCGTCCATCTATATCACAGTGAATGTTTAATGCAGTAAGCCAACTAGAATCTATCCAGATACAGCAAGGATGCAGAGACATTCTAACAGTTAAAAAAAGATTTCTTACATTTTTAAATTTTAATATCAGATAAAGATAATCTCTGTAAATACAAAATGCAGTTTTTAAAAGATTAAGGGAAAGGGAAAGGAACAACCTATCCCTCTGTGAAAAAACAGGTACCCCCCTAAAGTAGGGCTGGCCGATTAATCAAATGTTCGGTTTTTGAAGATTTAATTTTTGGAAAATCTGGATTTTTTTTCTCACCAATGCACCCCTTTGGCTTCTAGATCAGAGTGAAGTTAGCCAGGAACTACCATGTTGTCACAAACTAGAGAGCAGAATTCATGTTTCTGTAGAGTACTTCAAGTTTTCCTGGTCTGGAAAAAGCAAAGTAGCACTACAACATCACACTACTACCACCATGTTTTAACATTTTGGAGTCTAAAGGCACTTTTGGATTCTGTTCTGGGTCGTTTTCTGACTCCCTGGATGAATTGTTGATGCAGTTTTGGAATAATTTAGACTCTTCTATAACTAAATTGTATTTTCAGACTCAACTATTGCCACAGCCGCTGTAACACAGACAGCTACAGGAGATCCTTTCCTCCCTCTCAACAGAAACCTAATCACTGTCTGTGTTTAAATAGCTTTGTAATCCTTTCACAGACATCTATCAGTGAATAGATAGATGTCTGTGAATTTCTGTTTGATCTGGGCATGGTGAGATCATTGGACCTACTCTATGTTGTCAGAGAGGTTCTGTTAGAGTAATTTCCTTATCCTAAAGGACTGGATTTAACTCATGAAATTGAACTTGGTCTTCAAAAAAAGCGGATAACTGCTCTTTGTATTTACTCAGGTGTGATACCAAAATGCATTTGATGATGACCTATAAACCTGACAAAAGAAATCAGTAAGAGGGTGTAGTCTTTTCACAATACTGCAGTTGGATGTTTTTCAACCATATTTCAGCGCTTACTGCGGAAAATTAACTCTTCTTATTTGGCAAATATTCAAACATACCTAAAAAGAAGTGAGAAATAAAAAGGCAGAAATGAATTTGAATTATGTATTGCAGTAAGTCTGTCATGTTGTTGCTTTCAGGCTGCAACTTAGGGCGTCCTGCAATAGCTCCTTTATGCAATAAAAATCAAAATAATGTGCTGTGAGACACATAGAGCTTCTCGCTACGTTACAGGAAGTGGATTCAAAGTGGCATCTAGAGGGACCTTCACAGGAGCCGAAGTTGTGCTTGTCCACAGAAAGGGAAGAGGACAGGTAAAGTGGAGAAAAGTAGCACAGATTCCCAAGAGATGCAGAGATATTAGGATAGGAGCCAGGTGTGTGTGGGTTAGTAATAAATCAGAATATTCAGCAGGAAGTCATAATTTAGTGTCATTGTGCTGATCACTATGCTGCACAGGACATTAGGACTCTTCATGTAGAAGTTGATCATTGGCTGGGTCTTTATACAACTAATGAAAAAATGGTAGGTAGAAATATAAACTTATTTGATTCTGCACCCTTTCTTTTATGTCTTACTTTACACATTATTCTGTATTTGGAGAATAGAAAAAAAATGAAATTAAACAATAAAAAACAGAACAATTTCTTCCACAAGAGAGAGATGACACACCAAAGCCGTTTCTGTCAAACATATATCCACCAAAAACAGTCTCTACTAACAACATCCATCCTCCATCATATTAACCATTTAAAATTGATTTACTGTATCTTATTATAAATTGAGTTACATTTTTTACATTGTTTTTAACAGAGTTTTCATGTGGATGAAATGCCATAATGCTTAAAAATGCATTTGTTTTCCCAGATATGCAGCTACATGTGGACTAGACCTACTTCTCTGAAAAGCAGCTGTTTTTTTCTGTTTTCTGTGAAAGAATCAGTCACAGTTTCTGCACTTTCACTCTACTGTCCACCACCTATAGTGCAAAACCTCTGACCATTAAAATCCTCTCTTCTGATAACCAGGTTTGACCTTTCTGGCACCTGTAGATCAGCTCGGGAGCTGGAGCGAAACATCCGTACTCGTGTTAAGCGGCTGCAGGAGAGACACAGGAATACCAGGAGCACTGTGAACCAGGAGATGTCAGCGACATTGGAGGACGTGGCAGAGGTCAGCACCGAGAATCTACAGAAACCCATCTGTATTGAACTCAGATATCATTGATTTCATCTTTTTTGTTTTTAACTTTTTTTCCCATCTGACCAACAGATCAGGAGGTTACAAGCACGACTTCTTGAAAGAAAAGGTCAGCGAAGGAATTTTGAAAACCCTTTCAGTCCAGACTCCTGGCCGAGACTCCTCTTCAAGTGACTTGGACCGCTGACCGTTTACACCATGTTTTGAGTTTTAGGAATCAAAACATCCTCCAGACGACTTAAAAAGACGATTCCATCATTAGTGGCCAAAATGCAGACATTTTAAAAATAAACATATCAAGTCTAATTGTTTTTTTTATACTGGATGTTTGCAACACAACTGCTCCATTTTACACTTTAGGTATGGTTAACATTCACAGATCTGTTTGAAATCAATTCAAAAACATGCCTGGAGTGTTGCCTTGATTCTTTCATGCATGTTTGAGAAATCATTTAATCTCCCGTGGCAACCGTTCAGCTGTGCAAAACGACTGGGTGGACCTAGCGCCGCCTTCAAGAAGCTAATTGATTGATTCTTTCATGCATGTTTGAGAAATCATTTAATCTCCATGGCAGCTGTTTGGAGCTGTGCAAAACGACTGGGTGGACCTAGCGCCGCCTTCAAGAAGCTAATTTCAACCGCAGTTTCCAAGCTTCCACCTCACAGAGCACCCATACCCTGCAACTCCCCCACTCAGCTCCTTCAGACTAGCCAGCACCAATTAGCAAACACCTGGAGGAACTGGGGATCTGCTGAGGCCATTATCCAAGCTACTTCTCAATGAAATGTTGGTAAAAATGTTGTTAAAGGGTTAATAGAAAAGCCATGTTGAGACGACTTCCTGAAGGCAGAGTTTCAGAAAGAGCACGAGTTTTTAAAGAGACAGAGACCCAATTTCAAGGTGTTAAATTACGATGTCAAATTTATCTTGAGTTATATTTGATATATATGCTAACTTAAGATAAAATAGTTACTTGATTAAGCTATAAAATGGGACTATGTGTCTGAAAAACACATAATATTGCCCCTTTAAAGAAATTCAGATATTTGCTCAGTACAAATGTTATACTTTTCCAGACTTTTGTAGACTCTAATTTGGGGACTTGTGAGACAAAAGTGGAACTTTTTATATGTCCCAATACATCTGACATTAAAATACACCATCAGTTCAGGAAAATAGAATCATGCCAGCAGTCAAACACAGTGGTGGTAGAGGCATGGTCTGGGAATGAGGGGATTTTTCAGGACCAGAACAACAACTCACAACTTCACCAGTAACACTTTTTTAGTGTATTTATTGTCACAGTTACAGTTTTTCAGTATTTTTCTGTGTGCTGTGGAGCCAAGAATCAACATTTCATTGCCAAAATCTCTGTTGTGTCTTTGTCCAATGACAATAAAGTAAATCTAAGAAAGTCCAGCCAAATGATCAGTTCATGACTCAACACACTTGGGTTTATGTAACAGGATACTAGCAAGTCCACCTCTGATTAACTCAAAAAAAAAGAAGAAAAAGACAGTGTAGGAGTGACTAGCCAATGTCTGGACATAAATCTTACTCAGATGCTGGGACATGACCTTAAAAGGACCCAGAAAATGCCTGGTAGCACAGAAATAAACAGCCTGACCCAAAAAAAAGCACCACCAAATATAAAAATAAAACGGGTCACACACCCTAATATTTAATGGGACCGCCTTTGATTTTGATTAGAACACACATTTGCTGTGGCATTGTTTCGATAAGCTTCTGAAATGTCACATTGTTTATTTCCATCCAGTGATGCATTAATTTTTCACCAAGATTTTGTATTAAAGATGGGAGAGATCAACCATTGAGAGATCAACCATTGTGGTAGAAGATAAATCTGAGCTCATCGGATCACACAACTTTCTTACATTTCTCTAACGTCTAATCTTTATGCGCCTTAGCAAATTGTAGTCTTTATCTCCAGTTGGCCTCTCTGATCTGTGGTTTTCTTATGGTTACACATCTGTTCAATCTGAGTTCCTTTCACATTGCTAGTGATGAAAATGCTCTCATTTTCACTGTTACACATTGAACTGAGTTCTGCTGTTGATTTTCTTTGATGTTACCAACCATGATCATTCAGGGGTTTTCCCCCCTCAAAACAATGATTTCCTTCTATCCTTACAGTTTTTAATAATGCAATAAACAGTTCTCAACCCAATTTTTTATGCAATCTTCTTAGATGCCAATGATTTGACTCTTTTTAAACAGAGAAGCATTTTTTTCCCACAATCACAGGATGTCTTTCCACCTGGTTGTTTAATGAAATGAGAAGCTGCTCATTACGTCATCTGGGGTTAAATAACTTTGTTGCCAGCTGAAAGATATTCGCCCAGGCAGTAATTATCCATACCTATTTGCTCAGTTAAATTACTTTGCTTTGTTTTTTTTGGCCAGTGTGTAACATTAGAACACCACAACAGATTTTTAATTACATGTTTCTGATAGTGACTGAGTTAGTAAATGATATATTTAATTAAACTGAGTTAAAGAAAATAAGTTCACTTCTTACTCCCCTTCAAACAGATTAATGCTTATTATTACATTCTCGGTTATGTATGTTTTCTCTTGTCTTACTAGTTATTTGTTTTTTTTGTTCTTTAAACCTGCTTTAAATAATTAAAAAAATAAACATATTTTACTAGCTATTTCTGGGAGATATATCTAAAAGCTTTGTGGAATCAAAAAATAAAGACAACTACTTTTTCTTTGTACTTCTGTTTTCCTCTGCACTTCTCCACTGTAAACCTTGCAATTGTTAGTGTAAGTAAAGGTCATTTCAGAAAGTTGATAAAAAAAAATAGCCTTTCGATTGCAACATAAGATGAATATATTTATAATTTATTTGATTTGAAGCATAAATATTCTATGGATTTAAAAATCCTGAAGCTGTTTTTTTCTGAAAACAACACATTCTGTTCTATTGAGAAATTGTAAACATTTTAAAATAATTTTTTATTCGTTGTACATTTCTTAGTAGCGCAAACATTTTATAGATATTTCTTGATCTACTTGCAAAGTTGCCATTATTCTCTCAGCATGGGCAGCAGGGTGAGGTGAGCAGTAATGAACGGCATCAAACAGAGTGAGGCAGAGAAAAAGGCCAGGCCTCGTCTTGGGGAGATTTTTTTGCTCCTGTAGCACATAGAGCGTGATGTCAGCGGTGGCAGCGCTGTTGTAATGGACTTGGTGGGGGTGATGGCGTCATTTTCTGCCTTAGCGTAGCCTCCTGCTCTCGATAGCGAAGGGGGAGACGGATCGTAGGCCGACGCGACCGTGGCTCCCTTGGCCGGGAGCGAGTACCGCGGAGCCGGACAGAGCACCCCGGGAAACATGGAGGCTGCGGACGAGGAGCTGCGGGCCGGCTCTCGGGTACCTGTCACTATCGATCATGTTGTTAACGACACGCTGGTGGTGACGCTGACCTACCGAGAAAGGAGCTACACGGGGATATTACTCGAGTCCAACAAAAAGTGAGTAATTTTATGGACTTTTTAATTTTTACCAGAAATTATTCTCTGCCATAGCGTGCTAACGGCTATCTGAAATGCTAGCTCCTTAGCTTTGTAGCAGCTAACTGGGCCCTCAGAAAAAAGACATGGGTTATTGTAGCTGACAGGGGAGCTAACGGCTAACTTTGGTGGCTAATCATAAACTGACATTTGACTTTACGTTATAAAACGGCAGAATATCAGTTTTCCGTTGTGAAAACACTGATTTCATTTTATAAGATTAGAGAGTGCAGTGATTGATAACTTATATTGTGCAGCAGCTACTGTTTCTGAATTCATCAATAGCTTATTGTTAGCCTTATCAAATGCTGAAGAAGCTCAAAGAAACTGAATAAAAGCAGGTCGGTGAATCAGACAGTGATGTGTTTATCCACACACATTGATTAAAATGACTTTTCTGCTGTGCCGTTTAAAATAATAAAAAGTATTTGTGTTAATTTGAGGTACATCCCAGGGACCTCTAGTTCATAAGAATCATGGAAAATTACAAATTTAATGGATCATTTGTCATGTTTGGCTGTTTGACTTCATCCAACTTGTAATAATCAGTGACCCTGGTTCTGTTTGGCATTGAAGGCCCTTCTCTGATTATAAGCACAGTCCTGCTCAAGTATAAGAAAAATAAAGGGGTCAAGACTATTGTGACATTATTATTATCTAATTATTTCATGTTTTTGTTTACTTCAACTGTCAGCTCTGTGTTGCGCACCTTAAAAGCCGATGGCTTACACTATTTATAGCCTAGCAGAATCAAAATCTGACCAGCTTTGGCCCTTCTTTATGCAACAGCTCAAGCTGCTCTGAGAACAAACTACTTAAATGAGGGGAAAAGAAGGCCTTGAAATAACCCGAAATAGACCTCTATTCCAGGCCTCGACAAAAACCAAATCTGACTCCTTCTTCCTTTTTGGCTTAGGGAAAATCATTTCCTCTCATTGTTTTTCTCTGCTTTTTAAAGATATCCTTGTGTATTCGTATCATTCAAACTAATCTCCACTATCTAGTTGCTGTATGCCAAGTGAAGTGCCAGCAGCTTTAGTGAATCACTGCTCGTCATATTGTGCGTCCTTGTGCTATGTTTAACAAGCACGGCCTGTTCCCTGTAACAGGCAGCACCGTTCGTGCGCTGTCAGTCGCAGTGGAGGTTAATATTTGGCAGCTTTGGGGCACGTATAGAAAGGTTTGAGAGGAACAAACATCGCCAGGAGACTATAACCCACCGAGCCATGCCAGCTCCTTCTCTCGGGGACGAAAATGGGCTCCCCAAATGTGTACTAATTAATAATCTCACTGCACAGGAGCCCTGAGTAGACGTGGATGCAAAAACAAACTGAAATCTCCTGGTTGCATCTCTGAATCCCGGGTGATTCATGGGATTGTTTTTGTTCAGTCAAATGTTGGGAAGGCGAGGAGGGGGAGCGCCTGGGCATCCTGTAGACTCTTTGTTTGCTGTCTCCTGACTACAGCAGCTCAGCCATGTTACTTTTTTGCCTGCCAGCCACCTCTTGATGACTTCTCGGCCGTTTGGCCTTCATTAGACATGTTTATCGATCCCAGGATATGAAAGAAGATGCGTACAATCAAGCAGGGAAAGTGGGTGATACTATTGCTCTGCTGTTGTAGCCTGAGGCATAAGGAGAGATTACTGCACGGCTCGCTCAGCAGAACCCAACCCCCACTCTATAAGAACTTTGAGAAGGCAGGTGACGAGCAGCGTGGTTCAGTCCTGTCGTAGAGAAACAGAACCGTTCACGTTTCTCTTCTTTTTTTTTTTAGTTATTTTGCTGCTTAATTTTCTCGTGGACTATTTCAACACCTCCATTGACACTTAATAGCACCCTGGTAAAAATATGTGTAAACAACTTTAAAATAAATTAGTCTTTTATGGCAGCAGCTTCATCTCGCATGGAAAAAACAATCAAAACCAAACCTTTCATTTGATTGCATTCATTCATTTGGGGGGGAAAAATACACAATACAAAAAGAACTGGTGCCACACCTTTATTTGTATGCAACAAATGCTACAAAGGGCTTAAGAAAAATCCTACTTAACTTTTCTTTGTTTTAATGATCACAGCATCTCTAACCTTTTAATTATGAATTCATTACTTTTTGTGCCTTTGAGATGTGCACATGACAAGACCAGAACCCTTCAAAACAAAACATGATATAGTTATAATTGAACACCTAAAATTTGAAACAACTAGAGGCAATATCAAAAATATCTTCATAGGTAATTATTGGTGATTTGTTGATAAGATTAGCATCTTGGGGCACGGTCTCATTAGCAACCATTAGATGACATCTACATCCCAGCTGGGTTTCTATTGAGACCATTGCACAAAGAATACAGAAACATTTGTCTGTCCTACCATCCCAAATTTAATTGTGTAGACTTGTCTACATATTACTTGTCAGACCCTGAGTCAGGACTGGGTAAAACCTCTTTTTTTTTATCCATAACTTTGAGTATAAAGTCAGGATGTAGTATTTTTTTATTTTCCAGTGGCCCTAATCCTGTTCTCTAGTCCACACATAGAGGAGTAGCTGTAAAGTCAATAACTAAATACATTTTTGCCAGTTGGTAATCTGCACTTAATTTCACTGCACTGGTTTAGAACTTTTGATCAGATTAATAAAACTGTAATCTATTCATGATTAGGTTTACCTTCTTATGGATTTTTGTGTATGAATTAGATGAGTTTCTTGTAAATAAGTTTGTACTGAATTAAACTTCAGTCAGATGAGAAGAAAAACTCCAGGTGGTGTAAAATACAGGATCAATATCTCACTAAGAATCTGATTGCCACTTTTCGGTATGGAGGAGGATTGGTTATGGTGTGGGCTGTGGGCTGCCCTGTGCTACGTTGGACTGTCGCACAGGGCATTCTGGGTAAATACAACCAAAACAAATGTGCGAGTCTAGCGCTAGGATTTGAAATGGCTCTTTTATCTTTTACCAAAGACAAAACAGAAATCCTACAATGGCTAAAATCTGACATTGCTTCATTTTTGCTTACATTTCAAGTTGCTCTCAGTGTCTCTTTCATAGGTTTTTATGTAGTTTCCTTCAGTGGTTTTTGGTGCAGCGCCACCACAGGCGAGGAGGGGAACAAGTTTTTCAAAGGGTTTGATTTGTTTGACACAGTGCAGTGTGAAAGTGAACTGCAGCAGCTGAAAATGCAACAAATGTTTCAACTTTGGTCCCCAATCTGAGTCTAACGGATGATCTGGAGTGAAAACCCCTAAATCAAATCTGGTGGTCTTTCTTGGACAGTTGAAGGATGTTTTAGTGATGTTTGGCTGTCTCAACACCGAATTGGCTCAGAAAAGATTAAACCAGCCATTACCCAACGTTCTATACAAAAAATTCTCAATTTAAAGTTTGAGAGCTTATGCTACTTCCATAAAAGATTTATTTATTGTACTGCTTTTATGTGTGCCAATGTACATTTCTGATATGCAAGTAATTTACACTATTGTGTTTCTTTTCTGGACTTTAGGACTGGACTCTTCTGTCTGCCAGATTTCACAGCTAAACTTGGTGATTGCCCCATCACGAAGCCAGACTGTGAAATCCCAGAAATCTTGAACGAGGAGCCGGTTGCTAAATCTCCGAGCCAGGCCTCACACAGACCAAAGGATGAAAACTCGGTCCCTGAAAGCAGCGAACCAACAGCACCTCTGCGTCCACCCTGCCCCATCCCCACGCCCGTGCCAGCCGGACAGACTCCTTTCCCTCCTTATTTTGAAGGAGCGCCGTTCCCTCCGCCTTTATGGGTGCGCCACACCTACAGCCAGTGGGTACCTCAACCCCCTCCGCGACCAATCAAGAGGAAGAAGAGGCGGTCGCGAGAGCCGGGACGTATGACCATCAGCACCATTCGACTGCGGCCGCGGCAGGTTCTGTGTGAAAAGTGTAAAAACACACTTAATAGCGACGAGGACAGCAAAGACGGCATTAGCAACACTAAGACTTCTAGAAAAGAGAATACTCTGCAGAGTGACGATGACGGGGATTATAAGGACAACCCGGCGAAGCTGTCGAGAAAAGAGGACGTCATCACAACGAAGGACGCTAAAAGACGAGAAAACGCCCCTGTCCCCGACGGCAAGCGCTTCCGAAAGGACAAAAGGGGCGAGGCTGAGGTTGAGAAATACGCAGCAAGTGATGTTATCCCTCACAGCCCTGTCATAAAGATTTCCTACAGCACTCCACAGGGGAAGGGGGAGGTCATGAAGATCCCATCCCGGGTGCATGGCTCAATCAAACCCTTCTGCCCAAAACAGCTGGTGCAGAACGGCGTGGGAGGAAATGGCAAGAGGTCCACGGACGCCACCAAGGACCAGCGGCACATTTTGGACGCCACTAGGTCCGGCCTCACTGTCTCTATTCCAAAACTCAAACTAACCCGACCTTTCACAACGGTGAACCAAGGCTCGTCCTGTCCAAAGATCCGATTGAGACCGCCGCAGAGCCAGGGAGAGGAGACCATGATGGAGTACGAGGCGGAACTGGTTGGGGGCAGCCGGAGACGGAGCCCCAGGGGGCCCGGTTCCTGCATCCCCCACTCTGAAGACTCTGGGGAGGGGAAGAACTCGTTGGAGTTGTGGTCAGGGAGTTCTGGGGAGGAGGCAGACCGCAGCCACAGCGACCTGACCCTCCTGATCAACTTCCGGAAGCGCAAAGCGGACTCATCCAGCCTATCCGTGTGCAGCAGCGACAGCCTGGACGAGTCCAAGTCCTTCAGCTCCGAAGGGACGTCGCCAGAGCTGTGCGACCTAGCACCGGGCGAAGACCTGTCCGTCACCTCGTCTTCCGTGACGCCGCGCGAGGATTGCAAGACGGTGCCGCCGCTCACGGTGCGCCTCCACACTCGCAGCATGACAAAGTGCGTAACGGAGGAGGGCCACGCCGTGGCGGTGGGCGACATCGTGTGGGGGAAGATCCACGGCTTCCCCTGGTGGCCGGCCCGCGTGCTCAGCATCAGCGGCACCCGGAAACAGGAGTCCGACGGCTGCGAGGCCCAGTGGCCCCAGGCCAAGGTGGCGTGGTTCGGCTCGCCCACCACCTCCCAACTATCCGTAGCCAAGCTGTCGCCCTTCAGAGAGCTCTTCAGGTCCCGCTTCAACCGCAAGAAGAAAGGGATGTACAGGAGAGCCATCTTGGAAGCAGCCAAGGCCGTGGGTCACATGGGACCAGAGATTACGTCACTGCTTTCCCACTGCGACACGTAGGTCAGTCCCAGTTCGTACAGGACTCAGTTAAGATCTCACAGACAACACAACTGTATAAAATCAGCACCTCCGCCTAAAAAAAATAGCAGCTCATCCTTAAAAATCAGCGCCTTCTCAATAAAAAAAATCAACACTTCTACCTTAAAATGATCAGCACCTCCAATGAATAAATAGAGAAAATAAAACAGTGCTAATACCAGCAGGGATTTGAACACTACTGAGTTGTTGGAAGCAGTGATGGTTAAAGAGTCTAAACAGAAAAGTCCCACTTTTTCCCGTCTGGCTGCATTTCTGGCCAATATTTGTTGTGCTTATTCAAACAGTTCCAAAGTATTAAGGTCTAGAAAGACATAGTTTGATTAGTTTAGTCTGCATCGCTGTGGAAAAAAGAAGATTGTGAAGAGAAGGATGTTTTTTCAAAAAGGAGTCATTTCTCTTATTTAAGCATTGAAACTCATAATTTAGACTTTTCAACCAGAAAGCAGATATTTTAGTTCAGACGGTGAAACCCATCGTTGGATGAGCCAGTCCAGATTTGACGTCCTGAGTGGGACAGATTTGGAGACGGAGCTTATCTGCATTTGTCAGCTAACTTTAGCACAGTGTTGTTTGATGATCTGAGGAACATACAGATGATGAACCTGCATTTCCACAGTAAACATTTTCTACTTAAATGTTATAAGAGCCTCAGGAACCAGAAGTTTTAAATTTTAACATGGAAATTGTGTTCTAGGATTGTAAAAAAACAAAATGACTCCATCCTGGTCAGTAAAAACCTGATCAGTTCTTCTCTAGTTAATTTGTTCTTTAACTGATTCTAAGATGATCTAAATCCAACTTCAAGAGTTCAGTCAACATTCAGCTGTTATGTAACATTTTGTTATGTTAAGTGTAGCTTGTTCCAGCCCACACTTTGTAGATTTACCTTTCGATAAATCACAGCTACAGCTGTTTTTGAGATTTATCATCTAAAGCAAAGGTGTTCAAAGAGAGGCTCGGGGGCCATTTGTGGCCCTGGACTGATTTTGTTTGGCCCTCTAACCACAATTCAAGAATACATTAAATGAACTAGGACAAAACTACATTTAAATTCAAATCTACTTTCAAAGATGTTAATTTGACACAAAGTGATCGTATTTTCCAAGCTCTCTTTTTGTTGTCATGTCATGGTAACCTGGACCACATCTACTACATATTGACTTGTACTCTGAAGTACACCAAATCTGCTTTTATTTGCTGTGTTAAAACTTGGCTAAATACAGAAGTGTTTTCAGATGCAGACTGACTTGGATCCTGTTTTTATTGCTGAGAACAGGCAAAATATTGTTTCAGTTTTCTTCAGTCGAGCCCAAAATAATAAGCAGACTGGATGCCTCTTAACTTCTTCTTCAAGGTTCAAAGAGTTTCTGTCATTTCAGCACATGTTAAAACATGAGGTGGAACGAAACTCTGATCCCAGTTTAAGCCTCATAACATTAATAAAAGGTATGAAATAAAATTTCAAAAAACTAACTAGTATAAGTAGCAAAATTAGTTGGAAACTTGGATTCTCAGTTGGATTTAGACCTGGACTTTGACTAGGCTGTTGTAACATGACAACGCTTTAATGGCAGTTATGTGTTGTACTGTTGGAAGATGAACATGATGTATGGCCTGCAACTGAGGATTATTTTAGGAATCAATATATCAATTTCATCCCTATTTGAATGCCTGACAGAAACTTTAATTTTGATCTCATCTGGCTGAGATTCAAGCGTCGAATTTAGTTTTGATATTTTTGAACTTCCTCCCTGACCCGTCTGCTGTGCTGCTTTGTCTTCATAGAGCTTCATAGAGCCGTTTGCTCTCCAACGAACAAATAAGACACAGGTGGACCTCGTTTACCAGTCAGCAGACTTCTGAAGGCAGCTAATCTGGATTTTATTCAGGGATGTCAGTGAAGTTAACTGCCACATAAAATCCCAGCCAAATACGGAACAGAATAAGTTCTGTTTTTGCAAGGTATCACTGATTTTTGGAGCCATTAAAAAAAAATAAAAAAAGCAGAGTTATTGCGTCTTGCTGTCGTTTCAGTACTTTTAAATCCAGAGAGCAGATTCAGCCAAGTTAAATCTGTTGAACTGCATAAGCATGTGGTTTCAGTTGTGTGTCAAAAGCACTTTGTCATGCGTCTGTTCTGAGCTCCTTCCTCTGGTTTCTGGGGGTTAGTGACCGAGAAAACGCAGCTGCTGCACCAGCAGCAAGCGCAGGTCTTTGACGCGCACTTCAACGTGAAAGCCTGTCGTGTTTACAGAGGCAGGCCTGCGTTTTCCAGCTCCTTTATTTGCTCTGTTGTGAGGACAAACTGAAAAGGAACTGAGACTGGCCTCTATTAGCTGCTTTTTTCCAGGCATCATACAGGAAGCGCTTTTCTTGATTCCTCGGCCACATAACGGCCCGAAGCGGTGGGAAAAGCTGCTGACGTTCACCTCAGAGTTCCTCCATGTTAAAAATGTCACAATTTACCGACCTGCCAAAATTTTCATACCCATTCTGGTCACTTTATATCCACAAACCTCAGTCTATACAAGGATTTTATGTAAAAGAGACACAAAGTAAATCCAGTCCATCTGTGTCTAATCTGACCTGAGTGTAAATCCAGATGTTCCCTGAAGGCGAAGGAGGTTTTTAAATGAACAAACGGCATCATGACGACCGAGGCGATGAAACTTGGTGGTGGCAGCATCATGCTGTGGGGAGGTTTTTCTTCAGGAGGGGAGAGTTGATGTAAAGATGAATGGAGCTTCAAATAATTGCTTGAAGTCATGATGCTTCAAGTACTTATTGTTTTAATATTATTTTGACAAGTAATTGGATAAAAATTTGGCACGTTCAGCCTATTTTTCATTTAACCTCTTAAACCTTTGAATACAAAATTAGAAATGGATTAAAAGGTGCAAATACACAAATTATTTATGTGCCTTTTTAAATACAAAATTGAACATTTTGTTGCCTAAAATACAATAACATCTTTAATGAACGTTTGATCATTTATAGCAAAGGATGCAGCTAAAAAACTACTTCTAATGTCAACTGGAAAAGCCATTTTGTTTGATTTAACATTAATACACTGTAGAGGATAATCTTAATTATTTTTTTGTATTAACAGATTAATTGTTGGATAGCAAAAGTTGCTTATTTTTACATTTCATTTACAGAATTTGAAGCTCTGCATATTTACAGATTTTTTTTTTTTATCTTAAAATTCAAAATGTTTACATTTGTAGAACAGTTTTGGATTAATGAGTGTTTTTTTTTCAGGAATTTGCCTTTTTTGAGTCTGTACACTCCAGTTAACAATTAATTGATTACTAAATGAGTTGAGGATTATTTCAATAATTGATTAACTCAATTAATTGTTTGAGCCGTAGATGGAGCTACATGCAAACCTTTAACAGGTGAAAATTGTTTGTCATTACTTTATCTATCAGAAAACCCCATTAAAATACTCTCACCTGAGTGGTTGAAGCTTGATTAAAGGAGCGTGAATAGTTCATTGCTTCAGCTGATTGGGTTTGTCTGTATTTGTCCTGCAGAGGCTGAGGACCAAACGGACGTCTCCGAGGTTTTTCTGGATTCTCAGACTCGGTCATCAAGGCCCGGGAGTGGGAGTACGTGCCGTTGCCATGGCTACTATTTATATACCTGTTTTTTTGTTTTGTTTTGTTTTTTTCACAAGGCTGGCAGAAGATGGATTATTATTATTATTATTATTATTATTGAAACTGGATAAGGGAGCAAAATGGAAAAAACAAACAAAAAAAAATAGCAAAAGACCAGGAATCTCATGGGTCTTCTATGAACTCTGAACTTTTTGTTATTTTCTAGGTTTTATCATATTTCTATAGAGCCGCATAACAAACACTACATGGATCCAAATGTATTTATTCTCCTTCAGTCCTCCTTCCCTGATAGTTTTTTGGAAAACCCTTCTAGTTTGCTGCTGTTTTTCCACGTCTGAAAGTCTTACTCTTCACTTTTGAAAATGTGAACGCTCCAGACAGCAACATTCGGAGGATGCGTTCGGACCGAAGTCCAGAGTCAGTCGTGTCTGTCCCCCCAGCCCCGTTTCAGTTCTTCACTAGTCAGATATCCTGAAAACCATCTTTACATTTAATTATTTAAAGTGACACATTTTAAAGGAAAAAAAAGCACTTTATCTGTACCTTGGTGGCCTGCTGTGAGCTCACTGTCTGAAACGCTATTGAGAGATACAAACTCGATAGTCGGCAGCGGAGCGCAGAAGTCTTTGTGGTCGACTATCTATGGCCTTGGAGATACAAAACTAAAACCCTATTTTTTTGTTTCTTATTTTATTTTAAAAGTTAAATCCATAAGAAAACCAGACAAAATGTTTTTGTTTTTCTTGACACTCACTACAAAAACAGATCCCCTGGTAAACATTTGTCACCAACCCCCCCCCCCCACCCCCCACCCCATGCGTCATCAGTTAAAGCTTTATGAATTACTTTCATTCAGAGGAAAAAATACAAATAAATACCATGCTGTAATAATACTGTGAATTCAGCTGCTGACTGGGACTGAAGGACAAACGAAGCAAAAAGCTGGCTTGCAACTCGTCGCAGTATTTCGGGCGAAATGGCGACTGCAGCACTGGCTTTTAGTGACTTTAGCGTTGTAAATCCAGTGCAGTGAAGCGGTCAGTATTTAAGAGTTAACCGAAGATTGCACAGGCACGACTCCTTTCTTCCAGCCCAGAACCGGAAAAGCAGGCTCAGTTTAGGTGACAGAATTATAATTATTAATATTATTATTATTTTTCAAAAAGAGCTGCTCCCTTCTTCCTGTTTTGATAATCTTCGTTGTGAAGCTGTTGTCAGGTGCAGCTGGAGTGTACGCCTGAGAAGGAAGGCAGTCGTCTTCCCATGGATGAGCAACATGGCCGTTTACTGCTGCCCACGTCAGTCAATGCTATTGACTACTTTCTTTTCTTTTTTCTTTTTTTTACCTGTACTGTACATAAAATAAAATATACAAGCAATATTGGTGCAGTTGTGTATAATTTGTGGCTATTAAAAAGGTCTTAAAACATAAAAAAGAGACTTTTAAAGTGATGCTTTATAAGCAAATATTATGGTTAATATGAATTCAAATTAATATATTGCGTTAGAAAAAAGATTTTTCACGGTTGTCCAGCTCTGTGACGTATAACGGTTATTGTAGACAGAAAAAATAAGTTAATTTCTGCCAAAAAAGTTAAAAAAAATTAGATTAATCTCAGAAATTTTCTAGAAAAAAGAAAATTTCTGTATTTAAAAAGTAAAACTTTTGCCTCAAATTTTGGGATTAATCTCTGGAATTTATGAGAAAAAAACATGGAAATTTCTGAGTTTCAAAATTTTAAAATGAGTTTTGAAACTCAGATTTCCAGATTTTTCTATAAAATTTCAGAGATTAATCTCAAACTTAGTTTTTGGATAAATTGCAGAAGGCCATTAATGAAGCTTAATGTTTTTATTCCTGTATCCAAATAATATTGGAAAGTTTAGTGGAAGAAAAAGTTGCACAAACAGCTGGAGTTGGTGTTTTAAAAGCAGCCACTGACAGAGCTATCCAGGAAGTGGACCACAAATGTCACATTGTGTTAAGCTTCAGCAGAACCACAATCATGAATTAACAGATAAAAACGTAAAACATATTTTATAATATTCTAATTTAATAAGATAGATTAATACATATTTTATAATATTCTAATTTAATAAGATAGATTAATACTTTTTCCTCAATAACTTATTAAACATGTCTCTTATTTGAGTTTCTGAACCCAGGCAAAAAAGTAAATATTGGTGAAATGTAAAAGAAACAACTACAATTTTGACTTTTAATTTTAAAACACTGTAATTTTAACTGTTATTAAATTTGTTGTATAGAATCTCCCTCTTTTTGCAAAAATATTAAACTCAGTATGGATTGGTTTATCCCTTATCAGAATTATATAAAACTTGCAAGCGTTTTGGAGAAAAGGGTTATAAAAAGGCTGTTCTTTACTGTTTTTTTTTATACTAAATGTACTAAAAACAAAATTTGTAGGTTTGGCATCTGGACAATAAACTGCTCTCATACCAGGCATTTATTAATCGTGTGTAAGGTATGTAAACTTCTTGGGTTGTTATTGTAAAATGAAATATTTATTGGAGATAAAAGCCAGATGTTTCTCATGGGTGCATTCCCTGAATTATATCAGCAAATACTTTGCTTAAATGGGAAAATGCCTCTGATTAATGATGAGTGGGCTGTTCATTCAACCAACTAAAAAGATATTAATCTAATCCAGAACTCAAGAAGCACTCTGAAAATTGGGGCATGTGTCCATGTTTGAATCTTCAACCAACACAAACTCAAATATTAGACTGCATAGAGGGGAGATACAAAGATCTAAAGGTCTCCAAAACGACCAGAGACCTTAACTTTTCCATTTCTGATACCGTTAGGAAACCAGCCAATCAGGCAGCTCCATTTTTTTTTCTCTTGCCGCTGATTGGCTGTATTCTCTTAAGCGGAAATACAGAAGGATGTAGCTGTTACCTTCTGCGGCAGCGCCAAGACCATTTGACGGATTTCTTGCGGTTGTTAATGCATATTAAGGTATATTTGGTGGTCAAACGATTAAAATAGACAGCTATAAGTGTTTTTAGATGGAGTCTGAAGTATTAGCGGATTTTAGCTATTCGCGGGTGGATAACCCTGCGAATAGCAGGGCTTCAATAACGCTTGTTTGTCTTTTTTAGCGCAGTATTTTGAAGCTGTATAGTGTCGTATTTTCTTCAAGTTGACTTGACATTGAAGCCAAGAAGCCTTTTTTATTGCTATTGCTATGAGTTGAAGTTAGTTTTAGAGTAACTAAAGTGCTTTAGTCTGATGAAACCAAACTTAAAGTAGCAGTTGGGCCTGTTACTTTTTAATTTCTTGCTAGGTTTCAGATTGTTAAACAAGGGCTGCTGCTTTGGCTTCTATTTCCATGTGGAAATAATTTTACATTTTTCTAAAACGTTGAAAGGACTCATTTTTCCAGTGTAGCAGGTTATGACAGAGTAGATAACCTCCATTTTGTTTGTTGTTTCTCCCTTACTCCACACCCCTCAACACATCCAGAAAGCTGATCCGTGTCAGACGTGTTGATTTGTTGTCTCCTTGCTTTAAATAGGACTGGTTAGATATGTCTGTTGCATAACCAGTCTGTGCAGCACAGAGGATAGGATGGTCAGAGTGAAGTGACCCATGCCTGGCGATGTTCAGGCCGGATCCTTTCAGCTCTTGGTTCAATCCTTCCCCCACAAACCCACCTCACAGCTGTTTCCCGAGGACCGCGGCCCAAAGTAAACGAACCAGTGAGGCCTGAATGGTGGGTGTCACAATGGATAGTCTAGAAATAAACCAGTTTGAGCTTTAAAGGTCAACACTATCTCGGCTACCACCTGTAATGTAGCTGGGCTCATTCATTGGATCCTTCTGTTGACTAATTTCTTCTGTTAGATGATATTTTTGTTTGCCTGGTTTTAAAACACCAGGGATAACAGTTTCATATTTACCAGTAACCTTAGTAGGAAGTAAAAAACAAACAAACCTGAAACTGTGACAAAATGTGCTTCAGTCTCATGAAACCAAACTTGAACTTGGCCATAATTTCAAAAGCTACATTTGGCACAAAAACAGCTCTTAAGCATAACCAAAAGAGCTCCATGAACCACTGTGAAACAATATTATTAACTGGGGTTACTTTTTTCAGATGGAGCCGAGTTTTTCTTCAAGATGGATAAAGTTATGAATTGTTCAAAACCCTTGTGGTTCCAGAAAACTGGATATGAAGAGGAAATGTACATTTTTGGCATCACAGTGAGTAGAAGCATAAACACAAACGAACAAGAGTAACTTCATGAAAGTAATACTGAAGATCTGGAAATGCTTAGCCATGGTTTCATAACTAAATTTGACAGAAAAAAACAAGTTCAAGTGAAGTAAACTGGTGAGGTTTGAATGCAAATGTAAAAAGCAGGAAGTGTACCATAGTGCAAGGCATTCTGGGTAAAAAACAAAACAAAACAAAAGGAACTGTTCGTGGTCTTTTACCAATAAATCTGTATTTATCTTCAGATTCCTCAAAATGAAGATTTTATATTTTTTATATATTCATCAGCATTTTCTTCTGCAAAGTCTTAAAAAATGAGAGAAACAAATAATTAAATTTCCATTAATTGATGCATTGCACTAAAAGCTCCAGTGTTTTCAGTACAGCATGTCCTAACCACGCAGGATTGAACAGGAGTCCCAGTGTTGACATGAAAACAAGCGCACCTTTGCACATGCTTTCACAACAAACATGCTCTGCTTTGGGGTAATCTCGGAGTTTCCTGGAGTCGACATGGAACCACATCTTTCATTCATTATAACATCTCAGTAAAACATTCCCTGTGTTCCTCTCATGGACAGATGTGCACTGGAAAATAAAGTTGCATCACTCCTTCCCCCAACATCTTCCTCCTTCATGGATCAGCGGAGCCTAAATCTGGAACAAAGACGGGGGAAAAAAATACGAGACACATGGCAGCGAGATGCTGTGTGCAATTACTGCTAATGATATGCCTCCATGCAAGCTGCGGCCTTAATTAACTTTGCAGGAAGCCAGGCCTGTGCGAGCTCAGCGTGAGGGGATGCAGACCCAGAACTTGAAGCCAAAGCTAAGAAAGCACACCTGTCCTTGACGTTGTTCAGACAAACACGCCTGTTATCCCAGATTAGACCTGTTGGGTGGTCCTGAGTGAAGAGTAACATGATACAGATGTTGGAGGTTTTATCCTGCAAAACGGAGCTAAAACTGAGGCTCGCACAAGAAGTTCTGGTCGGGATGAGGCTAACTGGTAGTGGCAGGGGTGGATCTTAAAATGGAACCAGAGGAAGAGGACAATTACAAGCTGCATTTCCATTACAAGTGCTCAAGACTTTGTCTCTATTCCACTAATGTCAGCAAAAACACAATTTTGCAATATGGTGTTTCTAATAAATAAGACAAATAATTAAAATGACACATGAATAAGTTTGTTCACGTGATGCGTCATTAAAAAACACACCGCACCATCTTTCTCCTCCCACTTCCTGTCGTCTTCTTTGTCTTTTCTGCCAGTAGTAACATCCGGTTGTTGATCACATGACTCACATGATGCAAAAAAATAAAATTGTTTCCATTGTAGTTTTGCGAAATACACACATTTTGATATAGCTGAAAATCATCATCCTAGCGCCAAACCTTTTGATGGAAAAATATGTTTTTTCTATTTAGCAGATTTATTTTCGTAATTTCACAATTCCCAATTATATGGTCAAAGGAAACACAGCCACAAACACACACTCAAAATAATTAATTCATTGTTAAATGTGACAATAATCATAAAGTTTATGGGTTATTTCTGACATTTTAATGCATTAACTTTACCCAAAGAGCTGAGGTGGGTAGTAACTAGATACATCTACTCAGATACATTTACTTGAATAACGTTTTAGAAAAAAATTTACTTTTAGGAATATTTTTACTGCATTGTGCATTCAGGTTTTACTTGAGTAATATTTTTATGGAGTTAAACATACAGTATATTTTACTGTTGTTTCAAGGAGAACCCCTCACGATGTTCATTCTGTAAGTGAGTTCTTGCAAAACATAAAAATAAAAAAACAGGAATGCAAATTGTAAGATATTTGCATTACAGACTGTTAGTATTAGTTTCATAGTATTTTATGATTTGGAAATAGCTACATCTGTTATTTTGGAATAATTATCTATTTGTATTAGTTTTTTTATTTTATTTTATTTTAGTTTCCAAAATTTAGATATAATCTTAAATTTTTTTTCCATCTGGTGACATTATTTTGAAGCATTAAATCAGATGTTCTGATCAGTTACTCAGTACTTGAGTTGCCTTTTTATTTGATATATTTTGCTTTAAATGGGTAAAATATGTTGAGGTATTGCTACGTTTACTTGAGTACAACTTTTATGTTCTCTACCCCTCTCTTCCCTTCATCCTTTGACTAAATAAGAAAAATATTCTGTCTTTTTAACTATATTCTTTAAATTGTGTATTTCACCTTGCTGGAAAAATTCAAATCATTGCATAATGAATCAATCAAGTTTATTTGTATAGCACATTTCAGCAGTTCATAAAGTACTTTACATCATAAAAACACAAAAATCTAAAATTGAAACATTACATTTTGCCAAGTGCCGTCATTACACATCAAAAAATGTGTTAGTGTTTCATTTATTATGGTTCAAAAGCAACTCTAAGCAGGTGGTTTAATGACCTAATGCATAAATCATGACTTCATCCAGTTTCTACCACCATCATTTTCTTGTTTTCCTTTTCACCCACCGCAGCAGATGCTGTTTGGCGTATGAAAACGCACCACTATAACCTTTTAAGGGCATAAAAACAATGAAAACCATCCCGCCTAACGGGTTAGAAGTTTATTCAACGCATTCCACCTTTGGCTGAAGTTGCAAAACAAATGGTAGGGTAACTCCAGAAGCACGGCGTTGGCTCCTGTTCAGAGCCATGCCCAGGAGAACTGTCACCTTCTTTGTCCTTGATGTCTCGCAATCATTTCTCATTCCTGCCGTCTGTATCGGCAGGCAATTTTTGCTGCCTGAGCTTTTTTAAACGAAGTCGTTTTTATTGATTCCAGTTAATCATTCGGGGATTGATTGCTTCACTCCTGGCTTTCAGTAGCAGATTTAGGATGGTATAGGGTTGGACAACATCCAGAGTTTGATACCTTTAAAGCTTCCTGAACGACACATGTTGTTACTCTGATGTTACAGCATGAATTACACAATAATTACTTAATTATTCCTGTTCCATAAGAGAATCGTGCCTTTATTATAGTAGATCAACATGGCAAATGTTAGAGCTAATTAACTAATCCAAAGGTTTATTTGTTGCCTACAAAGTGAGAAAGCAGTCATAGTTTGTATCAAACAGATTCTCCTTCAATCAGCTCTGCTTCTGCGCAGTTTTCCATGGTGTTACTTCACATCACAAATACTGACTCTTTTTTTAGCCTGTTTGTTTGACAGTTTCTTCTTTTACCAGTTTTTACAATTACTCGTCTATGCCACAGGCTTGTATACAAACAAGTAGTTGGACTTGGTTAAAATGTTAGTTGACTTAATCTGTAACTAATTAATCACAATTAAGTTTTTTTAATATGAAACTTAATATGGACCAAATAAGATTTTCAACTCAAAAACCTCATTGAGTTGAAATGTCTATTGAAAAAATAGACCTATGAGATCAACAACAAAGATACTTTTTGTTTTAAATCTGTTATTTAGCTCATTCAACCATCAAATTGGTGCAAAGTGCTGCTTTAAGTGGATCATTTTGAGCAAGTCCTCTAGAAATGTGGACTGTGGACGCTGACGTTAGCATTGGGCTCCTGTGCTCCTGCAACATGTTTAGCATTGAGATGCTATTTTAGGCTCCCACTTTAACACAACAATAGTCATTTCCAGCATCCCATCAGATCGTTTTTTGGAGCAGTAGGCCAAGAGAAGTGGCTTTACAGTCCATCATTGTTGTTTGCGGATGTCATTTGTGTGTCAGATTTACGGGCGTACCAGAAACGAGCAACAGTTCTGGCTGGAACCTTTGTAATAAAAAAGGTAAAGCCATTAGGACAGGGTTGAAAGAAGATGTCATTTGAATCATTTCTGTGTTGATTTGGCATTTTGTTTCCTGAAAGACCTGTTTACCACCCTTTCCACTGTGGGTTTATGTGCAAAAGCCATCAGATTTCAAATTAAAATCTCCTGGTATCTGACATTTGGATTCCCAGGACCGTAGGAAAGAAAAAGGCCTGCAGCATTACAAATCCTTCACCATAATAAACAGCAGACATCACTTCACGCCAAACCCATCTGCAGTGTTTGTTGCTCCTAAGCTGGGCCCACATTACACTATTTTGTCAGACTTTAACTGTGTGAAGGGAACCAGCCCAACTTCAGTCACAATCAAACAAACATGTCTGAATGCTTTGAGGCAGTCAAACATTTCCAAACAGCCCAATTTTCCGTCTCTGCTAAGCGAGCGAAAAGTCCTGACAGGCAATTAGCAAACACCTGGTGGAAGTATGTTTCTGCTGAGCTACATTTCAGACCAAAGTTCCCAAGAATACTTGTAAACGGCATAGTGGAAGAGCATTGTTGCGATAATGAAGTGTCGGAAAGAGCAAGAGCTTCTTAAAGAGATCGAGGCTCGATTTGTGAAGTCAAATGTCTTGAAATGGACAGCATATTTATAGCAACTGAAGGTGACATAGTTACCTGATGGAAACCACATAATGCTGCCCCTTTGTGCTGCTGTAGTGTGAACATAACTTTGCAAATTATTAATGGTAGGAAAGCTTCTCCAACTCTAAAGATGGAGCTAAAAAACTATTAAAACATTGGCACTGATGGCTGTTTAATTGATTTGCAGTAATTTGCAAGATTTCTGCAATTGAAACATCTTTTTAAGTCAGTTAAGAAGCTATGAAGTAAACCAGTTACACTGTAGATTATTTATGAAGGTATCCAGATCCACACTGCCATATTCTTGGTCATCCTACTCATGCTAGAACATCACGGCGGTCGCAGTTATTTCAAAGCTTTTCATTAAGCAGCTTTTTTGGGGTTTTCTTTCCGTTTCGTTTGAAAATTTCCAGTCCTTCCCAGTTGTGACTCATGCAGTTCCAGGGAGAAACTCCATGAATGACCAAAGTATCAGGGTGTGGTTCCAGCTGACAGTTTACATGACAGCCTGTGGGTCAAACCATGTGACCTGGATAATCACAATCCAGGCCCTGGCAGGAAGCAGCCGTCACTTATGATGGACTTTAAACCTGTTAAGCGCTCGGCGTGTTAGTGTCTCGCCTCCTCCCACCCACTCAGACACGTAGCGCTCCTTCAAATATTGACACAACTGGACAGACTGAGTAAACATCGAGACTTCTTTGTGAAGGCCGTTTTTTATTTCGGGGCGATCCGCGCCGAGGCCGTGAGCATGCATGAGTTCTTCCCCGAGTCCTCCGGGATGCGGTCGTGGTTCTGGTTCTGCTGGGCCTCCCTGAGCAGCTGTCAATGGGCCCCAGGGATGAAGAGTGAGGCAGAGGCAGGGAGCCGCCCTGCCCCCATCTCCTACCAGCCTGCCTGCAGACACTGAAGGAGGGGGATGGGCTTTAATGCTCAGACATAAAAAGGGAGGAAATTATAAGCTGCTCCTCTGCATCTCCATGCAAAATTAATTTTAAACATGCAGATTTGTACAGATAACACAAAGCAACTGAATCTATTTGTCTTTTCCCTAATGCACCCATTACTTTGCCGTTTTCATTCCCAGTCTCCAGCTTTCTGTTTCCTCTATTGTCTTGAAACATCACAATTAATCTGATGTTTAGTCTGCTTTAATTGAACTCTGGTTTGGGTTTGTTTGGAGAGGTGAGACTGTGCAATCAAATCTGATGCGGACCAGAAAAGTGAACTCTAGTCGACCTACGAAGCTTGGTTTCAGTTCAGGTTTGTTAGATTTTAGTCTTCGCAGCCCCAACATTTTCATCCCATGCGCAACCAGACCTGGAGTTCTGTTTGTCATTCAACCTTAAGAAATACGGAGATTGTTAGTTATAAAAATATTTAAGGCCCAATGATATGGTGTATAATATGAGAACAGAGATACAGTAAATAGAGAGCCATTCGCTGTCCAGCACTGGGCTATCTGTCGTTATCAGTTTATCCAACACTGTGTGACCGGCGCCAGTTTTATATATTTGTGGTTATGTAAGCGTGCAGCAGTGTGCATGTAACCAGATAAGAGCTGGAGAAAGGACACAAAACCATACGTTCATCACAGTTTCAGTGAACTCTGGTGAAGTTTGAATGTATGTGAAATGAATGCCAAGTGGACCGGAGACTGCTCCAAAAACAGGAAGTAGACTCTACCGCAAAGCATTCTGGGTAAGTAGAACCTGAACAAGAGTGGAAATCTAGTCCCAGCAGGAGAAATGGCTCGTACACTTTAACCAACAACAAAAGACGACTGCTAAAATCTGAGGCCGCTTCATTTTTATTTACTTTGTCGTCAAGAAGGAAGTCGCGCTCAGTGTCTTCTTCAGAGGTTTTTGTGTTGTTTTCTTCAGCAGTTCTTGGTGCAGCGCCCCCACAGGTGAGATGGGGAACAGGTTTTTCAAAGAGTTTAATTTGTTTGACGCAGTGCAGTGTGAAAGCGTAGAGTAGTTCAGTGCATCTTTCATCTCTCTTAATAGAGTGGTTTTCAAACAGCATCCCATCTAAGATGCCTATAAAGATCTCTATAAAATGAGAAAAACTTCTCATTTTAACATGATTTATATCTATTTAAATCCAAAATATCTTATTTTTTAAATAAGAAAGATTGCAACAGCAAAACAACACTTACTGTTTGGGTGAGAAGAGGGAGAATCATAGGGATCACCATTATGCTAATAAGAAGTCATAATCTATCAGAGGAGAGCATTTTGATATCTTCTTACTTGAAAATTACTTTTAAGTTAATTTTTTTCACATTTTAAGTGTAATAACATGTTTGCTCTAGAAACTAGACATGAATGTCTTGTCAGATTTTGTGTTTTTGAAGTGCATAATCTCCTGAAACATTGGGGTGAATGTGTTGCGGTAACAGTTTCGATATATTTAGCTCAAAAACAGAACAACACTAGACGTCACCAAATGACAACTGTAAAACAAGGTGGTGGCAGCATCATGTTCTGGGCTACTTTTCTTCAGATGGAGCTGCATAGAGGAATTTCAGAGGACAAACCCCCAACTGATTTAAAAAGGCTTTGAATTACATAGGATAAAGTAGAAATCATTCTTTTTATTTTGACCTGGTTGTGTTCACTTTTGAGAGAAACTCAAGAAATCTTAAAACCATATCTTAATATCTCTCCTGTCTACTGGATGCTCTATCTTCCTGCATCTCTGTTTGTTGTCTTATCTTTCAGACTCTGCTCTCTGGCTACTTTAGGCCGTCTTTCTCTGTCGATTATTATGATCCGCAGCACGTTCTGAGCGTCATCTGGCACAAAGGAAGAGGACATTCCAAGATCATGTGATTCACACATATGTTCCAGCTGAGTCACACACACGTACATATCTGTTCCCATCATTCACCCGAACAGATTAAGGCTTGGTTTTGGCTAAACTATGAAGCGCTAAGTGATTGTGCAACTTAATGATTCTACAGTTATAGCTTGTAAAACATTCACCAGGTGAGATGAGTGGGAAAATGTGAACACTATCTGGAGAAATTTACATCACAAAGGTCATCTCGATGTTTGGTTTTTCACAATGATTATATAGCAAATAACTTCACTGAAATCCAGTTTATTTTTTCTTTTCTCTAATCTACACAGGGTCGACGGTTTTCATTTAGATTCAAGTAAATACAAACACAGCTGATTACATTTGTTTCAATCTCATGCCACGTCTTCACAGAAATGTTTCTCTAAAAAGGAAAGGTTTTTATTTTTTTGGCCCCTTCATTGTCACAGAAACTGTGTTTTAGGGGACCCAGAGCAAATATTTCAAGTCGATGGCAAAAACTGACGCATTTGCCCGACCTTCGCCTGGCTTCATATGCCAGATTCTCATCTTCCTCCACTGCTCCTTCTGGAATTTCTCCCATTCAGTTGAATTCTCTGAATTTCAACCAGCCCAAATGGCAAACAAAAGGAGAAGTCTTGAATGATGACATTGATTTTTTGCATTGTTTTAGAATGGTAGTCTGCCTGTAGTTTTAGCAAAGGCAACAAAGGAAATAAATGAAGACATTCAGTTGGTCACGCAAACAAATATTAAGTGATTAAATTCAGAGTAAAAGGGATATTTATGACATTTTATTGCTGGCAATGATATCCTGGCTATACTAGATACGTGTGCGGAAATTCTGTCATCATCAACAGATCCCACATTTTTTATGCTAATAGATAACTGTGAGTTTATTGGAATTTTTCCACAAAAATGGTCAAAAACATTTGGTTTAAGTGACTCCCAACTCCCACCTGCAGGTGACAGTATTTCTTAATGCTACA
This sequence comes from Poecilia formosa, assembly GCF_000485575.1. Lineage (NCBI taxonomy): Eukaryota > Metazoa > Chordata > Actinopteri > Cyprinodontiformes > Poeciliidae > Poecilia > Poecilia formosa. The sequence goes on from NW_006800138.1 coordinate 234,291, forward strand.
CTTCTGCTTCAGCCTTACTAGATGTCCAGTTAGCTGTGAAGTTGTAACTCGAAGCTGGTTCTGACCCGAGGTAACAGCGCTCTATTAAAGATGTTGGAATTTCAACATGGCGACGCCCATAATCAGTTTACAGTAGATAATTTCCAGCTTTGCTTTCTGTAAGAAAACACGGCTTTCAACTGTTCAGTTTATAGTTGCAGTCACTACATGCGACATTAATTTTAGATGCACTGTTGTATGTGTGTCTTGTAAAATAAACACGTTTCCACCACATATTACTGGAGGAGGAGCGACCATATTGAAACGCAAAGTCAGCCTTATGAGTCGCAACTGGGGATCGCCGGAGTTGTTTAATGTTTCCCAGTAATTAATACGGTGAGTAACGAAAATAGAGCTATTTAAGTTATTTAAAGATTAAAAATATTCTCATCCTTTTCCTTCTATATGTAGATTTTGGAGGGGGTTGGATGTCCCTTTTATGTGCATGTGAATGTTTGCCTGCAGCTATGCTGATCCCATCTGTGAACTCTGCCTCCTCACAGCTTGATCCCACCAACACATCTATTGTTTGACTAATCCAGACTATTACCATTGCTGCACCACAACAGGCACTCGCCGGAGCTCCGGATGGCTCCTGAAACTCTCTCCTATAAACTGACAGCAATCTAATTAAGTCAGAAGGGCCGGGCGGGTGGAAGCGTGCTGCTAGTCGGTACATGTGTTGGTGCATGACGTTGGCAGAATCCAGAGGATTAGTAGCATTTTGGTAATGGGGTGAGGCCAGCCAGTCACAGGTGGTGATATGAAAATGACTACAGTTATTAGGATTGATTACATTCCAGTGTGCTTTTAATATTAGATTTCATGCTATGGAGCAAAGTAGTGAAAGAAACAGACACATCAGCATTTTTACACTGCAAAAGCAAAATCTTACCAAGTATTATTTTTTGTCTAGTTTCCAGTGGAAATATTGTAGTACATTTGAATTTAGATAAAACTAACTTGTAAGTAACTTCTCAGCATAGCAGATTGTTTTAAGTCAATAATTCCTTGGTATCGATGAGAAAGTACTAGCTATAGGTTTCCTAATTATTTCCTATATCCTCCCACAATGTGAGGATAATGACTAGATATTTTGATTTATATCATCACCTTTGTAAAATAATGGCCTAAGTTGATGTTTTAGGCAACAACAAAGAAACACTTTTTGCAAAAACTGACTTCAGACATTATATTAGGAAGGTGATGATATAAGAAAAATGTCTTGTTAGCCTTAATTTAAAGGGACTTGGAGTTTTGTGTTTTGAAGTTTTCTGGACATTTGTTCCAGATTTGTGTTTTAAGGAGTTATTGACTGAAAACAATGTTGTACTTTGTGCTGAAAAGCTACTTGAAAGTTAGTTTAGTCTTATTTCAAGTATAAGTATAAAGATATTTGCTCAAGAAACTAGGCAAAAAAAATACTTGGTAAAATTTAGTTTATTCTCAGTATGCTTTTAATAACTACAAAACTGAGTTAAATGCAGAAGCCTCATTAAAACATTTTGTTTGTACCTTTTTAGGATTTTATTTGTTTGTGAAAATGTCACCCTAAAAGATTTTTGTGAAGATTTGCTACATTCTAGAATTGTGGTCAGGGGCCATAAAAAATCATTTGAAGGGCCACAAAGTGCCCCCGCGCCACCCTTTAGACACCCCTGACCTACACTTCAAATGAAAGAAGTTGTGATTCTAGTTTTGCTCAGGCAGTTTTATTGATTCCTTCAGCTTACGTTTGCAAGGCATTTCTCTTCCTGGTAAAGGTCAGAAGCGATGTCCACTCTGCTGAGTATTTCTTCTGAAAATACATAATTTCTGCTTTCACTTGTACTTTTCTAAATGTGAACACACACACACATAAATCCTTTCCTCCGTCCTCCTCAGCCTCTCTGCCGGTTCTCAGCAGTTTTGCTATAAACGGCTTTCTCCGAACGCCTGAAGGCTTGTGGTGTAACCAAAGACTTGGAAGCGCACATGAATAGTTCATGCAGATAAAAATCACGTATTAAGACAAGGTGCGGGCACTCATGTGTTTACCTCCAGGGCCTTTGCTAACCGACCTAGCTCAGCTCTCTGCTGGAAAAGAAACTGGATCTCTGTTCTTGTTGCGGTTAATCTGACTGAAAGTCAGAGGAGCTGAGTTTGCAAAGCGTCCAACTCCGGAACCCTGGGAACTGTTGATTCTTCACTATTCCTGCTGCTGTGTGTTTTTACATGCTCAGATATGTGAATGCTTAGCTTTACTTTGACATAATCTCCAAACTGGGTGCTCTAATTGCATGCATCCACTGAATCCAGAGATTCAAAAGCCGGAGAGGTTTCTTTGTAAACAGGCTGCCCTTCCCCCCGCGTTTGACATTCTTTAGCCTTGTAAGGCAGATCGGCCTCAGATGTTGCTCCAGAAGAGAATAACCACAACTCCCTGTGTCTACTGTGCACCACCGCCCAGTCCACAGAGGATGAAAGGCTCTCGCTTCATTTTCAGTCCAACATCTGGAGAAATGTGCCATCTTTCTCCCGTACCAATGAGCAAACTGCTTTAGGCCTTGAAGCATGATTGAATTCCCAGAGGAAGGAAATGCCAGTCTGCACATTCATACCCAAAGCTGCTCAGTCATTATCTGTGACTGCCCATGTGAAACACAGAGACCTTTTTCAAAGGTGACTTTTTATGCTTCCTTGAACAGGTTAGGATAGGTCTATGGTCTATAAAAATTGTGTTCATTATATTTTTGGCTCAAAATCATTTGCAGATAATGAGATTTTAGTCTTGTAAGTTCTGTGTATGAGCTGTTTTGGGCGTCTTGTCACTTTAAATCCAAATGAGATGCAGCTGGCGAAGCCCCCACAACTCAACGTTTACACTCGGACATTAAAATGTCTGCAAACACATGCACAATTATTCATCCGTACATCTTTGAAAAGTAGAAGTAGAGCCTCCTACATAACCAACAGGAATGCAGCAAATGGTTTCTGGATGGTCAGTCAATAACAAAATACTTGTATTTCCAGCAGCCATTGTACAGAGCATAAAATAAGCTAACCAAATGTGCTGGAGCTCAGCTTGGGTTGCTAGGCGACAGGTAGAACTCTGCTGGGGTTGCTAGGTTACAGGCTGGACTTTGCCAACAATCCGGAAATCTTTGAAACAGCTCATTTTGCAGACATAATAAAAACATTAAGTTATTGCCAGTAAATCAACTTTGTAGTTTTTTTTTTTAAGTACTTGGGCTGTTTTTTTTTTTTTGTTTAGAAGCAGTAGAAACACAAATGGAAGTACAGAAATGTACAAAATGTGAGTTTTGCACATCAGGTCACCTCAAAGTGCACTCTCTCGCTCCGGTGAAACATCAGCATGATTTCAGGCGAAGGGAAAGGAAAGGTTCGCTCTCTGGCAGCTAGCTGGAAGTTGGACCTTGTAACGGCTGCTTTTTGCCTCGGGGCTTCACAGCAAGTTAAGCTTGTGGTTTCGTCTGTCTCTGGTGAGTACTTGGAAATGTTTACAGTCATCTGGATGAAAATCAGATACGAGATGACATGGATGATTGAGCAAACGATTTCCTTTGTTATTAATACTGAAACTAAGTCGGCTTTAAATGGTGTATCACCGTTTGTGATAAATTAAACTCTAGTGGATTTTTAACTGGATGGATGTTAAAATTTGACTATTTAAGCAACATTTTTTAACCCATGCCTGTGATTTCTCCCACATTTTTCCATTGTGTTTCTGTCTGCTGCACCGCGCCGCTCCTCCTCCACCTGGTCCGACTACTTACCTGTCACGCCTGAGCTAATGAGCTCCCTCTGGTTTGTCTACCCCAGCCCATTTTATGCACATAATATGGGAAATTTGTTTTCTGTAGAAGGTGATCACTTGCAGAAACGCAACGTAGTGGACACAAATTTTGTCTGCGTTTTCCTTCGTGTGGAAGGTGTTTATTCTTTCAATGCATGCGTCGTTTTTCTTCACACAGTCTAAACCAAAGACCCGCTTTGCCCTCAGTCAAGCTACATAAAAGTTGCACATCCGAAAAAGCTACATAACCTTTTGAAAAAAAGGCAACTTAAATAACAAAAGTCACAGGTTTTTTTTGTTTTTTTTTAGGTTTTACAATAAATAAAGTGTACAAACCTGCAGAATGTGACTCTTGAGTTTTTTTTAAAGAGCATATCTAAAATATTTGGAAGCTCAGACATCGTGACGTAATGCTACTTGGCTGGCATTTGCAAAGCTGCCAATCCAAGAGCAACATTTATTTTTCTTGATGGAAATAAGAAAACTGTAGATGTTTGTGCAGTAGAGCTAAATTGATTTCTATTATCTGTATATTAAAGTACATTTTGTGCTTGAACTTGTCATGAGTTGCGGTTGGTGGTGGTGAGAATGAGCGCAGGGACCCAGCTTGAGATGAAGATGATGAATTTAATGAAGAGAATAGCTCAAAAACAGTCCATATCTCAGGCAGCACGGCAGAGCAGAAACACAGAGGATCAGCACCGGTAGCAACTGAATTAAACAAAGACTGACGCGACGAGCTAATGCCGACACAGGACTAAACAGTTCAACTGTGCCGGCAGACGAACTATCATAGACAAGGACCGGACAACACAGAGACTCACGGAAACAGGACTAAACACAGAAATTTCCAAAATAACTAAACAGAAAAACACGGATCATGACAGAACTATTAATATCAGTTCAAAGCGTTTTTAGAGGGAGTTTCAACTGATTCTTGCAATTATCAGTGGTATTTCCTAAGCCTTTTTACTAATCTTTACCAGGGCAGCTAATAAAGCTACTAAACTTTCCTTTTCAAAACTCTATTTCAGCTGGGTTTTTTTTGTTGTTGCTATTTTTAAACAATTTTAGCATGAATGCCAGTGCTGTGGAAAGATACAACCTGAGAAATTCCCAAATCTGTAGATTGCATGTGTGTGCTATCCATTCTGCAATGCGGTAAACACGTACACAAGTCTTAAAAGAAGCAAATCTGACCTCCAAATTCATATAGTGAGGCTCCTGTAGCAGAAAGTAGCCAGAACATATATAAATGAGTCTCTTTCATCACTGCTGGCTGAAGGATGGTGTTGAAGTCCAGCAGAGATGCAACACATCTCTCTCCCACAAATCCCTGCGGACACAGTGGTATCTAACAGCCACCTCACAGGTTTCCCACTCTTCTCATCAACGACAGCTTCAAGCTTCAGCCCACTACACACACACACACACACACACACACACACACACATGCACACATGCACAGGGTAATCAGCAGGGAGGAAATCAATGGCTGCCTCTGTGCTGAATCGCAGTTTAAGCCATCCCAGTTAGACTCTTTCAGCTGATCAGCGTTATCCTTCAAGTGTTTAAATGAACCCTCCCAACCAAAGAGTGAATGTATCTTTGATTCGCCCTTAATCAGAGCAGCAATTACACACTCCCTAATTATATCTAGTGCAATCTGTGTTCAATTTGATAGGAGACCTGAATTTGTTATCGTCAGTATTTCCATACGCAGCTCAGGAGAAATGGAAAATCTTTACGTGATGGCCGCCGGTGCAAGACACGCACATTCAACGAGGCTAACAGCCCATATCCCCGCCGCTTATGACTGTAATATTAAAGCTAGTTGGGGTCTGGATTGCAGGGGTGGAAACACAGCAGTGCGCTGCTCTGCAGAACAAATGCATTTGGGTAAAGAAAAGACACATTAAAAAATTAATAGTATTTTTTGGCATCGCACAATATTAGAAATCACAAAGTAAACTGATAAACTAAGTTTTGATCTCTATAGTGTGGTAATTAAAAATGTTTTCAGTCCTGATTTTAAAGAGCCAACTATTTCTGCATATTTCAGGATTTCATTCAGTTTGTTCCAGAGCTGAGGAGCGTAAAAAATAAATGTCCTCTCATCTGGAAACAATGAGTCCACTTGGCTTATAGGTGATCCATATTTACATTCATTGTCTTTTAGATAATAGCATTTTCAAATCCTTTGATTAGAGGACAGTTGTCTGTTCTTCTGATGTTTTGGGGGGTAGTCCGGTAGACTCGGTTCGAGTGGGACCAAAATTGAAACGTGATACAGTTTTAGCTGCTGAAGGATGCACTATGCACTATGTCAAATTAACTAAACTAATTGAAAAGCCTGTTCCTTTCCCCGCCTGTGGTGGCGCCACATCAAGAACAACTAAAAGAAACAACACAAAACAAAACTAATATTCTTCTTCATAAAATGTAAACTATAACGGAGTGGCGTCAGATTTTAGGGATTGCAGGATTTTTCTTTCATTGTTGGTAAAAGATTACGAGCCATTTCTCCCACTAACGCGTTTGTTTTAGATTTATTTACCCAGAATGCCCTGCACTGTAGTCCACTTCCTGCTTTTAGAGTGATCTCTGGTCCACTTGGCGTTCACATATGGATTCAAACCACAACAGATTTCACTTTCTGGTCTGCATCAGAGTTCAATTAGCATTCACACAAACACAAAGAACCTTTAGATGAGGAGCACATACATGAATAACCTTAAAAACTTAACAAAAAGAAAATATTCCA
>NW_006800138.1:242239-261064 GCF_000485575.1 Poecilia formosa
TTTAGATGTTTTATCTTACAGTAAAAAAGCTCCCATAAGTTCTCTGAATGATTTCACAATCCTTTTCTTTCAAAATATCAAATTGCTCTGCTGACTAATGTAACAGGAAGCATGAGATGTACAACAGCGATGACTAAATGTTTGCCTTTTATGAGCGGTTGCAAATGACTCAACATCAACTCATGACCTCCAACCACAAAATTATGGCCTCAGAGCCGAGCATGGACGGCACCTGGAAATTCTTCGTTGTTTCACAAGAAAAAAAACGTGGATATCAGCACAGTCATTAAAAAGACGCAGATGGTTTTGTGTACTATAAGCACTTTTTGTTAGCTGTTGTTCCTCTACCCCTTTGAAAACATCCTGAAATATCTCATCCATTAGACTTTAAAGTGTAAAGGCGTTTAAAGATTTGTGATCTTTTTGCTTCCAGCTATTGCTAGCCACATTTATTTGCTAGCTAACGCTAAGCTAGCTAAGATCATGTTGAATAAAAAAAAAATACAACTTGCAGGTAGTTTTATTTTTTAATATAGTAAGTGAACATTGTTTTGTGCTTAAATATTCAACATATCTTTATATTTTCTTTACACATCGTTTATTTTACTATGCTAGCTATCAAATGTTAGCTAGCTAATTTTATGAGCTAGCATTGTGACAGCAAAAAAATAAAGAAAAACAATCTTAGTTTTATTATGTTTCAGTGTTTTGACTGGGTGTTATATTTTAAAACTGATAACTGTTCTTATAGTCACAATTTCAGTCTATTTTCATTAAAAACGTTTAATTAGGTTCTCAAAATGTGTTTTTAGTTCCGTCTCCATCTTTATTCAAAACTGAAAAAATTTACTTTCTAAAAATACATTTCTCAGAAACATTGGTGTAGCTTTCAGAATAATTATATCCTTTATAATTATGCTGACAATATGCAATAAGGAAGCAGTAGATTCATTTTTTTTTTATCTTTAACTCAGAAACCAAACCCATCAATGAGACAAAATCAGCTCAAGATGTCGATTTCTTTTTGTCAAAAATGAAGCTGTTATATTGACAAAATTAACTAAACTATAAACTAAAGTTTATAGTATTCAAATAAAAGGATTAGTTATTAAACTATTATTGCAACAACGCAATAACTGGAAGCATAACAACTAAATATTTATCACACTTTGTGAGATACTATCTGACCAAAATTAAAAAAAACTCAACAAAATTAACTCAAGATCTAGATTTCTTGATATGACATAATTAATCTCTTGTCACGACAAAATAAGTTTGAGACTTTGCCTTCTTTGATAATGACTTTTTTAAACTTATTTCAAAGGTTTGAGCTCAGTCTTGACATGTTTAGCGAACCTTACAGTTTCTCCAGTATTTTGAGATAATCTAGATTATGACAACGTGAGCTTTAGCTCTTACAGTTTCAGTGTAATGAAATAATTAAACTGCTATCCCAACAAAATAGGATCACTACCTAAAATGCTGATATGACTAAATATTTATAACAAATCAAGTTTAAGTGCTTGATTTGTCAACATCATATAAAACAGTCTTGAATTCTCAAGACATTGAGATAATGAAAATGATCTTGAGATCTTATTTGCTGAGTTAATTTCACCTCGTCACATTAATGCCATCATGAAATTTTCCTTCCGAGAGATTATTGCGCTTATCTTCCACAAAATGTAGTAATAGCGCCTGATATATAATCTTTTGGTTTAATTGCTAGACCAGGCCTGCAGATTAATATTATTGCTTCATTATGGCGGTTTTGGACTGACTGAGTTGAATACCAAGCACCAAAGTGTGTACACAGTCATAGCTCCATGTATATCACAGTAAAAATGACATAAAATCAAACCATATCAAATGTTTTGTTGGTTGCTAAAATTGGCAGAACAAATAAACTGAGCTTCTTGAATCTGGAGGAGTCTGGCATGTGTTTTGTTTCTCTCGATTGCCAACTATGCTTTTTTCTGGTTTGTGGGTTTTTGTGTGTTTGGAGTTTGATTTCTGGTTTCTTGAGGCGCTGTGATCTTTTGTTTTCTCCTCGTACAAAGGTCAATCTTAGTTTTAGTACTTTTACTTTTGCCTCACTCATGTCGAGTTAGATGTGTCGTGTTTCTTCTTTACTTTGTTCTGTTTTGAATGGAGACACTTTTTAAAAAAAATCATGTTTGGTACGTTTTTGTACTTCCCGTTGGGTCTCTAAAGCTATAAAAACAGCCAAAGCACTTTAAAAAACACCCAGCTGGTTTTTGGAAATAAATTCATGTGTTTTGGTGTCTGGAAAATGAGCAGTTTCAAAAACCCCTGGAATGTAAAATGTAACTGCCAGTTACCTAGCAACCACAGCTGAGCTCTAACAGGGGTTGGTCAGATGGTTTTACAATGGATGCTGGAAAAGACCAGTGTTTTGTTGTTGATCTACCATTCAGAAATCTCTTGCTTCATTCTTGTTGGTTGTGTAGGAGGCTCTCTTTCTGCTTTTCAAAGATGTACGGTTGTATAATTGCACATCTATTTGCAGCCATTTTCACTTCTGAGTATAAACGTTGAGTTGGGGGGTGTGGCTAGCAGCAGCTTATTTGGATTTAAAGTGACAAGAGGTCTTAAAACAGCAAAACTGAGCAAATGAAAAGACTCTAAGAATGATTATGTGCAAAAAATGTGATGAACATGGGTTGTATAGCACATACACCTATCCTAACCTGTTCAAGGAAGCACAATGGGTCACCTGTAATGGTTGGATATCCAACAGGTGTTGGATATTTAACACACCTGGCCTCAAACTGGGGTTCCCACACCTGTTGTTTATTTCTTTTCACTTCCCTCAGTGTCTGCACTGGTTCCTTTGTTCCTCACCAGATCTTGTTTCCTTTTCGCCTTCGGTGTCCGGTTAGCCCCGTTTTATAGTTTGGTTTTGCTCTTTTCACATTTTTGTCTTCTGTATCTGCAGCCTCTTCAGCTTATGAAATATATTAAATCCAAACCGTGACATGAACAACGCTTTTCTGGTTCTTTCGTGGCCCTGACTGACTTTATTTGCTGCTCTGAATTCGTCCTTCGAATTATTGACAAGTGTGAAGGTTTGGAAGGTCAGCAGGTTATGGTTAGAGGTAATGATGTGGAAAGCTGTGCTGGAGGAGGTGGCTGAAGGTGCGAGGGGGGCCGTGACAGCTGTCACACAGTAACAAACGCCTCGCTCTGTGAATGGGCGCTTGGCGACGAAAGGTGGGGGCATGTGGAGGCTCCCTCACCCCCGAGCTGCTGCAGACTTGTCACTCAGGATGTTATCACAGCCGCTCATCTGGACTGGTGCTGGCCGTCGGCTCGGTTAGTATTAGCTGCACATCGCCACGGTGACTGCCTTACAGCAACAGGAAGTGCACATCTTTTCATGATGTAATGAACCAAAAATATCTTAAACATTCTGGTTTGGTGACTTAATAATTAGACAGAGAAGGATTTTGAAGTCTTTTTGTCGTGTTGATCACAAATGTAGATGATCTTGCACCAAGTCAAACCAATGTTGATGAAACATGAAGTAATACCCAGTTTACTGAGTTGACTCACAAAAGAAACCAACTAATATGTAATTTATTGGTTAAATAAATCCAATGCTGCCACCTAGTGGTAATAAAAGAGTACTAGGGCCAGTAAGATATCTGTTTTTGTTGAAATTATAAGGATTAAGTATTGTAGGGCCACTACAATTTTTTTTTCTGAGATTAAATAGTAATTTTTTTTACCAGTAAATAAGTTTAAACTTTCTGATAATTTTTGGTGGGACCTTTTATTTTGTTGACTATGATGCCTTTTAAACAATTTTAGAAAGCCCAGCTGGTGATATTGTAATTTTTTGTCAGGTTGAGTCACAACATTTAAGATAAATGGAGGCTAATCACTGCAGGTGTGTGTCTGTGTCTGCTGGATTTTTGGCTAAAATATTCAGTTAGAGAATCCAGAACTTTTGCTCAACTAACAGTAGCAATACAACATAATAACATTACTCAAGTAAGAGTTAATAGTGTAGTGTAGTGTAGTCTGGCTCATCCTTTCATACAATTTACAAATGTCTGAAGGTGCCATGTTCATCTGCTCAAATAAATATATGCAACTTTAAACAGCAGCGGAATGTCCAACCATTAAAAAGGTTCTGGCTCTCAAAGATGAATGTGTTTTGGTGCAAAATGTGAGAATAAACTCCAATCAACAGAAGGAAAAGACCGTGTGAAGGCGCTGGCTAAAGCTGGAAAGAGCATCATTATTGGTGGGCAAATTATATGAGCAGAAAGGCCACACAGCGAGGAAGAAGTCATCATACCCAAAGCAACGCATCACTTCTAACCTCATTTCTCAAGATATCACCTGGGCAATTGTCTTTTAAGTGGACAATGACCTGAGGCACAGGTGGCTTAAAGGTAACAAAGTCTATTTTGGAATAGTCATCGCAAAATCCCTCAGAAAATTTGTGTAAAGCCAAAAAAGGGCGTGGCTGCAAGTGACCCAATTACATAACTTTTTTTTTTTTTTTGCCTAAATGCAACCAGAATCTGATCTTTTCTTGACAGTCTGCACAACACAGGGCGGATTTTTTTTAAATGCGACTCAGGACACTTGGATACTTATCTGATCTTTGTAACCTGAATCTGAACGTCCAGGTCGCGTCCAGCCGACCTGAATGTCACTGATACTCCACAAACGTCACTATTCTGCGTCCTGAAACGCGCAAACCAGAAGAAAAAGAACATACATGGCGGACAACAATGAGGATTAAGTTGTTAATGTGCTGCCTCCAGTCGGACTTCAAAATCCACTGACAAAACACTGAGAGCGCTCTCTACCTGTGACGTTACTGCGCCCCCTACTGCGCATGCGGGATACTTTCAGCTCGTTTGCAGCTCACACTGGAGATCGCATCTGGAAGTGTGAATAACCACGCCAAAAATAAATAAAAAAGATTTGACAAAAACTCAGAATTGGGTCACTTCAGGCTGCAGTGTGAACGTTGTGTTTGCTACACCAGTTCTGTCAGAAAGAATGAACCAACATTATAACATTCCCAAAATGTTTGATCCGAGTCATACAGTTTGAAATGCAAGTACACCGAAAGGAAAAGAAATACATTTCAGCTGCTCTGTCTCATTATTCTTACATTCATAAATTGAAAAAAAAAAATAAAATAATAAAAAAATAATAATAATAATCCTACCTGTCAGACAAAGAGAAAGGACGGTTGTTTCTTTTTGTAATGTAAATAAAAGTGTCAAACAAATCAATTCCAGCATTTCTAAACTGAGAATAACAATTTCTGGGACTTTTTCTAATTGTACTGTATTTTTCTTTAAAATGAGTTTATTATCAGATGGGAAAGTAAACCTTTTTTCATTAGAGGTGCTTGTGCTCCCTCTAGTGGTAAATAGAAGTTCACAGTGCTTACAGTAAAATATGAGACTACTGGACGTATTTTGAAGATAATCTACAGGCATATCCACTTTTCTACTGATCAATCACTTTTGATTTATCATTCATAATATTTAATTACATCACTGAATAAAAAATATACTAAAAAATATCCAATTTATATCCTTTATTTAAAATGCATTCTCTTCCATTAGTAAAAATAACTCCTTTTATTCAGTTTGTGTAATGTCAAGCCACAGCATCAGATTTATGCTAGACTTTGACTAGGCCACTCAAAAACCTTCATTTGTTTGTTTTGGATAATTATCACAAATGCATGTTTTTAAACCTGGAAAAAGATGTAAATGAGGATAAAATAATGAATAATCAATGGAAAAACTGACTTAGGTGAAAATATACTCTAAGCTGAGTACCAGGAATGAATTAATAAAAAATAAACAAGGAAACAGTCAAAAGTAGAAACACAAACATCCCAAGATCACAATGGGTATTTTTTATTATTTTATTTTATTTTATTTTGTTTTGTTTTGTTTTATTTTAGGTTTGGGGCAATTTACTCCAAAATACGTTTTCTCAAATAATGATAAAATGTTACATTTAACATGGGTGAGCTGTGTTGTGTTGGACAAAGCAGGAAATGGATTTTGTCTGCAGTAATGAAAACATTTCTCCTGTTTGTTGTGCTGAAGAAGAAACCGAGAAACAGTTTAATCATCAACCATCACAACCTGAAGAGCAAAAGCACAAAATCTTACCCAGTATTTTTGGGCTAGATTCTAGTGTAAATATCTTAGTAAACTTGAAATTGGAAAAAAACATTTCAACAACACATAGGAGCTTGTTTTAAGTAAATAATTCTTGAATATTGATGAAAACGTACAAGTTCCTGACAGATTATTTAATTTCATGTCTTGTTAAAAGTAAATTAAGCTGCCACTGTGTTGATTTCTACTGCCATCTTCTGGAAGAAAGCGAGAATGCACCCAATTTTCCTCCTTTTCTTCTCTAAACGGTTTCCCTGAATCATCATCACGACCTCAGGTTCTTTATTTCCACAGCAGATCCAATAAAACCTCCATCTGCTCTGGCTGTTGTCTGTGATGATGTATCGATTTACATCAATCTTTAAACTTTTATTTCTGCTAAATTGTTCTTTCACTTTAAATACAAACAAAAGTGTGTCTTAAAATCAAAATCTTGTGGTCAGAAGGTGGAAAATTCATTTCTCTAATCCAGCCAAAGCCTCCAGTTGATGCCAATTAAGCCCCGGTCTGCCGGGACATTTACATAAGGCTCTGGAAGCAGCACAGACCGCGGCTTGTTTCCCGATTTGGCAGCGGCTGTTTCCTAGATACACACAAGCCTGTTTTCAACACCTTCAGGAGCTTTGTGTTTGACAAGCAGCAAAAACACAAAAAATGGACCTAATCCCTGAGGTTTATACTTAGAACAGCTGCCTCATTACCAGAACTCTGGATCACCGGGTCGCCTGCTTGACATGTTTCCAGTTACGCTTTTAGTTTTAAGAAGGAAAAGGTGATCTTTTCCACAAAATGACATGTTTTATTATTTATTTTACTGCTGGAACTAGAGCTAGGCTTTTTTATGGTATTGTGGAATAGGAGTAAACCATCTGTCAGCACAAAAACAAATGGGTGAAAAAAGAAACGAGCAACAGAAATGTGAGGATGTGAGCAATCAACAGGATCCAGTTTATATCCAGCAATGGTCCCATGTCTCCAATTATGAAATGAAATTAAAACTTTATTTACAGCTCTGGAAACAGTTAAGACGTCACTTAAAATGATCAGATGTTACTTTTTATAGGTTTATGTTTGAGTAAAATGAACATTGTTCTTTTATTCTATGAACTACTGACAACATGTCTCTGAAACTCCAAGCAAAAACTTTGTGTTTATTTGCAGAAAATGAGAAATGGTCAAAATAACGAAGAAGCAGCGCTTTCAGACCTCAAATAATGCAAAGAAAACAAGTTTATATTAATTTAGAAACAATAATACTAATGTTTTAAGTCAGGAAGAGTTCAGAAATCAGTATTTGATGGAATAACAAGGAGATTTTCAACGGAGTTCAGTGCAGTGAGCTCTTCATTTTTTCCAGAGTATTTAAAATGTCTGAGAAAAATAAATAAGAGAAAAACAAAATAGAAAAATAATAAAGATTTACACAGATATAGTTGCTTCTATATTTCCTCATGATGCCATCTATTTTATGAAATGCACCAGTTCCTCCTGCTGCAGAACAGCCCCACAGCATGATGCTGCCACCACCATACATCCCCGTTAGGATGATGCAAGCATCCTTTTTTTTCTCCAAATATAACAGTTACACTTTGGCTTCATCAGACTGCAGGACATATATCCAGAAAATGTTTTCCAAATATGGAAAAAAAAATTAGTTTTCCACATCTGGATGCTAGAGAGCAGCAAACTAGCAAAGCTGCTACAGGTGCTCACATTTTCTCAGGATCAGAAATGACGTTTAGTTAGCCTCACATTGCTGAGATTTCCTTTTTAAATAATTTAGAGGCAAATAATCACTTTATTTTTGTTCATAAAGTGATTACAGTGGGGCTGAAAACCATATAGTTACATTTTATTTACCAATTGATCCAATCCAGTGCAGGTTTGGTTTAACATTTTTATTGCCACTTCCTGTTGACTGAAACTTGTATTTGGTCTCAAAATGTCTGCAGCTCTGTGCTGCAGCAGGCAGGTTGCATCAGTTTCTCTCTCTGCTGAAATAAAAATGATTCAGGCCATGCTTCTGGCCCCTTTCAGAAAATAACTGACCTCTTCTCCCAGCAGAGTATCATGTTCCAAATTAATTGGTAGGGGAAGGCTAAATTAGTAATGGAGCAATATTCTGAAGTCCCCACTGGGAGCTCAGAAATAGGTTTCCTCACAGTGGGATCCACTCTGGCCAAGAGAGGGAGATGGAGAAATATGCCAGAGATTTTAAGATCACAGTCCAGGCAGAACACAAAAAGCTAATTTTGTGCTCTGACCCAACTAAAGTGATACGACAGGGTTGACTGAAGCTCCCAGCTAATCACAGGGCAGCAGATGGACTAAATGCTCTGCTTAACTTATAAATGTACTTATTTGTGTTGCGATGTAACAAATCCAACACAAGATGTGTATTTATTCTTGTCAATAACGTGCAAATCAACATTCCAATATGTCAGAGCCAGTTACGTAGAACATTTATTTTATCCTCAGAAGTTTACTCAGTGGTCTGCCTATCGTGGTTTTGACGAATGGAGGAACAAAAGAGGCAAGTTGAGTGGCAGAAATTAAGGAAAATAAACCCTGTCTCCATGGGAAAGAAAAAATAAAGTATCTTAAACTGGAGGATAAATAATTACTTGATGGAGCAAGACTCTGCTTTGATCCCTTGGGTTAATTTGAGTTTTGTTTTTACAAGTTTTTCCTGTTTTGATTCCATGTTCATAAGCAATTCCTCTGTCTTCTTCTGCTGCTTTTTTATACTTCTGTGTCATTAAACAGTCCTCCACTTGCACTCATAGCTGCTGTTCAACCTATTCAACAGCCTCACATTTTCCTGGCTCCCCTAATCGTCTCCCCTGCATTTATTTTCCTGTCAGTTTCTGTTACTTGTTGGCAGATCCTCGCTTGCCAGTTCTGCAAATGTCACGCCGCTTGCCACTGTGTTTCTGCCCGTCTGTTTACCTGCCACTTTCCTCCATAAGTTCTATTTGCTTTTCTTTTCTTAGAAAACTTTTTTTAAAAATCAAGATTTCCAGTTGAATACATTGACCAAAGCTTTGACTAAAATTTGGTTTCTTAGTTTTACATCAAACCGATTTGAAAAAGCATCTAGGTGGATCTGGAAGTGTTTATTAAAAAAAGGTCTGTAAATGAAATACTGGGTCAGATTCATTGTAGCTGAATGCATTTAACTAGTTCTGACTGCGTTCGCTCACTCTGGAATAAAAGTTTTGCGTTTAATTTGAAATAGACTCTGGATTAGATGCAAACATGAGACAACAGAAATTGTTTTAAGAAGTTTAGTTTGTCATCCATCTTCCTTTTCCAGTCGCTGCAGAAAGAAGACAGATGATTAACTGAGGTTTAAGTCAGTGGATGAAAAAAAATGAGATGATGTTGTGAGGTGTCTTATCTATTGAGGATGATGTGGTTTGCACTTCTGTTTATCAGTGATGATGTAGCATATGCAACGTCGCAACATGGAAATCTCACAGTAACCACAGAAAGGGCTTTTTGCGTGACAAAACTTTCTTTAACGACAATCTGTTGAAATGGTTTCAACACAGAAAAATGTTTGGATGAGCTTTTATTTTTGTCACAAGCTGGAATGGCAAAAAAACAAAACGAAAGCTTCAAGGCTGAAAACCACAGCTGCTGGAATAGAGAAGTAAAGTTCACTTCTCTGAAAAATGTGTGTGAAACACCGCAGATAATTTCCATTAGCATTTTTTATGCACATTTTTAAGTATTTTATTAGAAAAGGTTGATGAGGTTGATGGAAACCACAAAATTCAATACAGCTTCCTCCGTTTTGCAGAAACAGTTTTACACTTCAGGTGGTTTTTGGCTTTTCTGAAAAAGAGTTAATGCAAAATTTGCTGAATAAGTTCTAACATTTACCTGTTTATTACAACCATGCATGATGTCAACATCTGACGAAATCACGGTTTGCGTAGCCTGGTTGTTGACTTGATCCAAACTACTTTTTTGTCTTTTGCGCAAAATTTCAAAAGTTAATTCAAAAATCCCTTGACTGATGAATTGAAACACAGCTACTGTGAAGAATTACAGGCAGACTTGTGCTTCAAACCCTTCTGTAAGGTGCCGGTTTGATATGTATTGAGGCTATTGCTCCTAGTCAAAATTTCTCCTCTATTCTAACTTTAACTTTAAGTAGAGCATAATGGATTCTCTGATCCCTCACATTTGCTCTTTTTCATGCTTCTGGATTTTGGTTCACATATTGATGTAATTTAATAAAGCTTTCATGATCTACATACCCGTAGAGAAAAGAGAAATGGTTTTTAATGTGTTGATATTTGCCCTATAAACCAGAGTAAATAATGTTATGGTTTCCTAAATTGAGGCTCACTAAGCAAAACTTATTCCAGCTGTGTTCCAACAACCGAACAGTGCTGTTTGGTGGGCAAATATTTCACTAAAGTGACAGGAATATTTATTTGAAGAAACAAAACTTTTGCTCCAGCGACATCAAATTCCCAAGCTAGCAAAGCAAACGTCTCATGAGGTCGACAGATCAGATCCACATGACTGATTCCCCGAGTTGCAGCTGGAGATAAAACCTCACGTTGACCGAGTCTGGATACATTATCACGTGCTTCCTCGAAGACATGTGAGCGCCTGATAATTTTCCAGGTTTGTCTATTTTTAGATAACTGAATTTAAGCCTTAGTAAAATCGGGGTCAAAGTGCACATATTTGCTAGCAGTCTGGAATTCCAATACAATTTTTTTCCATTACCCACAGCAGACAGGAGCTTTGTGTGCAGTGAGTAGAGCTTCTTTATCAGTGGACACACACACACACACACACACACACACACACACACACACACACACACACACACACACACACACACACACGCTCACTTACAAATGTTATTACTCTTTGCTTGCAACTCCTATTTGGCATTTTCCATCTGCAGAGAACAGTGTAGCATTTACTGACCCATATGCACCATGTCAGGACTAATAACTCTACCTGCCCAGATTTGTGCATGCGTCTCACATTACTTTGTTTTAAGACCAGATCCACTCAGTTTGACCAATAATAGGAACAATGGTGGCACACGATGTCCGATCCTGGGTTGTTTTGGTTATTTGGTTCTAGTTTCATTACTATTCTGTGTTCCTTAGTCTCTTTTCTTGATTAGATCAAAATTGTTTCTATTTTACTTTAGTTCAGTCCTTCTTACAGTTTCTATTTTTGTTTATTCCTTGTTACTCTAGTCTAATTAGGTCTAGTTATTTTTTAGTGTTAGATTCATTTCCTAGTCCCTTGTGCCAGTTTTCTCTGTCTCCCCTCACACCTGCATCTCGTTTCTAATCAGTCACCTGTTCCTTGATTAGTAATCAATTTCCCAAGTACGAATAAAACTCATTCTTAGTTCCTCCTTGCTGGTTCCTCCTGTCTAATCCTGTTAAATCCCATCAGAGCCGGTTCCCCCGGTCATGCTCCTTGTGTTTGTTTGTTTCTGATGTTTTTTGTTCTCCTCTGGCTCCCTGTGCTCCTTGGAAGTTTTTGACTGTAAACTTTTTCATTAAATCGTCTGTGCTGCTCCTACATTTCAGTTCATCATCAACCACACAGTCATGACACACAAGGTCTGGCATGATGGATATACTCCCTGGAAATTTAAGTGGAAAAGGGATGCAATGCTCTTAGTTTCAGAACATGAAAAATAAATTAGTTATAAGGGAATTTAAATTAAAAAAAAAATGAACTCAAGCATAATTCTCAGCAGAACTCTACTCTGACATATTTTCACTCAAGTAAAAGTAAAAAGTTCCAGAAATAATTCAAGTAAAAAAAAGTATTAGGTAAAAAGGTTATTCAAGTACTGAGTAACTGATCAAAACATTAGTGACATGAAGTGAAATATTTCTAACAAGTTAAATGGCAGAGAAAAATAATATAATTAAGAACAATTACATCATCAGTTGGAGCAAAAAATAAAATTATGTGCAAATTGTGGCATTTTAAAGACCAAACTGAAAACAATTCATATAAATAACATACTTGAATAAATAATTTTCCAAATCAGTTTCTTCCAATATAAACTTAAAAAATTTTAAGAAAAACTGCAGGTGTGTGTCTGGTGCATTTTTGGTTAAAACCAAACAGATCCGCATCCCCAGAACCAGAACCAAACATGGAAACGCACCATTCAGCTTCTATGCACCGGAAATCTGGAACAAACTTCCAGAAAACTGCAAAAAATCCGAAACACCGAGTTCCTTTAAATCAAGATTTAAAACACACCTATTTAGAGTTGCCTAGTAGGTTTCTCCATTTTACCATAATTCGTTAAACGATAATGTATCTTTCAACTTAGATTAAAGTATTTTTATGTCATGGAATAGAGTAAATCATTTTTATCACATGCTGACACAAAACTCTGCAGTTGATTGTAGACATCGTAAAGTGTTTTTATTTTGCTGAGATCAGCTGTGCGTTGACTCATTCACTAAGGTTTTTTTTTTTTGCAGTCTAATGAACACTTTAGGGTTATTGCAAGTTGAGACAGCTGGCTAGTTCTGTCTCAACAGAATACAATACAATACAGTATTACAATATATACAAATACAATATTTTTAAATCTGTTGGCACAATATTTACTCAACACTGGCTTAGAAAAAGAAATTCATAAAAATATACAACCTCTTATACACTCGAGTATCCTCTGGCTATGTTAGAGAACAAACGGATGGAGATAAATTTAAATTCAAGAAAGCAAATATAGAAAGCAGTTAATACTGAAGATGATGGTGGTTTCCATATAAAATTTGACGTTGATGCTCCATATCAGATGCCAAATAACAAATTTAGTACAAATTAGGTTTTGACTCGATCCAGGTGTTAAAAGGTCCAGTTCTGGTTCAGCTTTGAGGGATTGACTCACATTTTTCTCAAGCAGTTGCAATCTCCAAACAAGGGGGACAGCTTCACAAAACCTCTTCCAACTAACTGCCCCACTGGAAGAATGGATTCAGGAGCCTTTTATAGGGTGCAGGTGGGCCTCATCAACATCTGATTGGCTTGACAATCCTCTGCTGGTCCAATGGTGTAGCTGCTTTCCTGCAGCCTTCAGGCAGCCAGTCAGGAAGGTGTGCTCTCACAGCTGATCCTGCATAACCAAAAGGGAGCCTGCACAGCCTCAAGAGGCCAGGGGCCGTAACATGCAGGTTAAGGGTAAACCTGCTTTCCCAGACTCAGGTAGGTTGCTTTGAATGTCTTCTACTATAATCCGTCCCATGAAAGAGCTCAAATCAGATTCTTTTGGGACCTTATTAAAACCCTTCCCCTCCCCAAAGCTGCTACAAACTTCTTTCCGACATGCAGCCTCAGGTAAATCTCTCCACGTTACCATGGTGTTCGTTTTCAGTTTTCATGGGAACAAAACACTGCATTTTTAAAATTATGTTGCACAAAACATTTAAAAGAATTTTCTTCAGTTTTCGTTTTCTGCTCACATAAGGCAAATATTCAGTCTGCACTCAGGATGTAGCCTGAATATTCAGGATGTCCTCTAGTAAACGTCTAATTTTTAAATTCTGTTTGTGTAATTCAGGTTTTTTAATCCCTTTTAAACCAAAGCTCTCTTTTCAGTTGGATGATTTACAACAAAGGCAGTCTATGAAATGCCAGCTTAGCTAATTTTAAGGTTTAAACAACTTGCAGATGATGCTTGGTAATGCTAAATTCAGTGCAGTAGGAGCAGGGATGACAATCGTATCATCATATTTGGATTGCTTTCAAATCTGCTATGAGCCCATTTGAATTAAAGCTCTCTATGTGTGCACACACACAGAGTAAAAAATACACACACACATTAGTAGTAGTATTAATTCCTGGCGTGTAAATCCTAACATTATGCTCTTCCAAAGGTGAGTCACTGGTTACGGATATTCTGCTGCATATCATTTCCATGCATAAAAAACTGTGTGTGTGATGTAAGTAATCACACACATTATTGTACTTCCATGCAAACTGAGGACTTTGCATTAACTTCCTTCATTTTAGTAAATGCCCCTAAACTTAACTAGTAGAACAGCGTTCTTCAAGTGACCCCCCTCTGCTGGTGAAAATGATGAAAGAGGTCATCAATATGTAGAATATGCAAGAAAAAACACACAGATGTTGTGATTTATATCTTTACCAGGACTTTGCATTGACCTCCATTCATTTTTATAGCTATGCACCTCTGGAACCAAACAGGTAGAAGCAGCATTCAGCTTCTACCCACCACAAATCTGGAACAAACTTCCAGAAAACTGCAAAACTGCCGAAACACTGAGTTCCTCTAAATCGAGACTAAATACTAACCTATTTAGAGCTGCCTTTGATTAATAGTAAATGAACACTGATCAATATATTTGCTGGATGATTTTCATTTAAACAAAATGGAATGTTTATTTCATATTTCTTAAGTGGTGACTGTTTTATGTTTTCATGATGTAAATCACTTTGAACTGCCTTTTTGCTGAAATGTTCCATACAAATAAACTTGACTTAAACTTTACTAACCCTCACTAGTCTTACCCTAAACCAACCATTACAGGTAAATGCCTCATGCTGGTCCCCACAACACAGTATGTGCAAGGAAAATGGTCAAATACAAGGACTCACACACACCCCCCCCCACACACACACACACACATTGTGTCTCTCTCATGCCAGACACAGCTGTGAGCATTTACATTTTGGTGATAATCTCTCGGCTCTCCTCATAGACACGTGTTATCCATGACTGTGAGCCCTGCAGCCCCCAATAAAAACACATTAATGTTGTTCATTTAAACAGTACAAGCCTTTCAGTTGGAGCCTGAGGGCCACTATCATCTCTGCACAGCTGGATGGTCACTACATTCAGAGATACAGTTTAACTCACACACACTGCAGACGCTGGTGATGCCATTTTTTTCTTTTTTTTAAATAATTTTTTGCTGTCAAGATAGTCATGATTGAACTGTGCTGTTAAGGTTTTTCTAAATGATTTATTCTTAATTTATTTATTGATTTATGAAACAAATACACATTGAGCAACTTCTATTTTAAAAATTGTTTTGATCTTGAACTATCAGCACCTTTTACCACGTACTTTTTTACTCTGACTTGATTTTTTTTTTGAATGGCTACTTTTTTTTTTTAGCTTTACTTGAGTAAAAATATTCTGTAGTAGTACTTGATTACAGTATTTTGGATTCTCTCCCCACCTCTACAAGAGACAAAAGTTGGACTGAAATCTTAATAACTGGACCTCATTGAGTTTGAATTAAATACCAATGGAATAAAATACAAATACAAATTGGGATAGCCCAATTCAATGGCGCCCTGTCCGATAATGGATGACGTCGAGGCGGTGGCTGAGGGGGATCCTGTGTTTACGGTGCGCGGGCCCTTTAAGAGAGTCCCGTGTTTCCATTGGCACGGTGACGTCAGAGCAGCGAAGGACTTCAGCCTATCCTCTGCTAACGGTGAAGGCTACGGTCCTGGCACGGCGTCCAGCTTCAGGAGGGGGAGTTTTTTACACAGCTCAAAAAGGTTGGAAAGCCTTCCCCGCTGAAGCCATCCAGGCGCTCACCGTGGATTAAAACGGGAAACTTTTCACGATGGCCCTGAGCGTGGAAAAGTAGCGCGAGACGCAGCAGCCGCCGCCGCAGAACGCGGAGCCTCTGTCACCGCGAGCAACAACTCCTGGTTAGATGCACGACCACTGCTGAGGAGAGAGGAGAAAAAAAATATGCTCCAGCCGAGCCTCCGCAGCAGCAACAACCCCGGCTTCAAGCGCAGGTTCCCCGCGTTTTAACCGCTTTCCTGAACACAGCCGTCGACCCTCCTCCTGGTTCGTTTCAAGCGCCTCTTTGAGCCTACAAAGTCCGCCGTCAGAGTCTCCCCTGCCGAGCCTCCTGCACCCGGAGAACCATGATGGCAAGAAGGACAGCAGAGCTGGGCGCAAAAATACTGCTGGTGACAGCCAACGTTGGATCCCTGTTCGAAGATGTGAGTGTCTCTGTTGATAAACACACTCAGTGGTTTTTGTTTTCTCCCCCACGCAGTCCACGCTGTGTCCAGGTTATGCTACATAACGTGTGATGTTGTCACGACTCGGACCGTTATAGTGTCACCTATATAGGCGTCGCCGGTTTCCCAGGACACATGTCCCAGGATGTACATGCACTCTGGTAAATAAAATGTTGCGACATTTGAAGAAAAAAGCATGTAGAAATCTACTTTAAATATAAATCTTGTAGCTTAAGTAGAATATATATGCAGTAGCTCTATGCTTCTGCAAATAAGTCGCTAAAATGTACACTAACCGTTCAGATAAATGTAGAGTATGGATATCCAAAAGAAGACATATAGCTTAAGAATTAGACCACATTTAATACAAATTTTAAGAAGTAATCAAACGTTTTCTTTCCATTTCTATACCTGGTCTAGCTGTTTTGAATGTTTTTGTGGGTTTGCGGTATGATTAGGCGATATGGATTTAAAGTTATTGCGATATTTTGTGGTATAATTGATAAAAGTGACGACACAAACTATTTAATTGTTTTAGTTAACTGGCTGTGAGTGCAATGCAGCCTCACAAGAACAAATACTGCTCTTAGAAAGCATAGCATTTGTAATATGCTTCTTTAAAAAAGTGTGTTTACTATCACTAAAATGCACACATTTAACTATATGCTCATATTTGTTGAAACATCTTTATTGATCAAATAGTGGAGAAAAATTCTAAACATAACAAACTTGAGCATATGGACAGTTTTAGGGGGTTTTAAACATCATAGATCAGAACTTATTGTGACAACAATAAATCAAAATCTTATGATAAGAAATTTATCACAATAAATGGTAGACGATACAGTTTTCAGCATATTGACAATATGTGACACTGGTAAACTCAATTTATACATTAAGATAGTTTAAAAAAGTAAATAACTTTTACGCAACATTATAAATCACTCTGAAGACACTAGTGAAACAAAAACATTTTTTTTGTATTTTAGATTTATCTGCTCAAATATAAATTAAATTTGTATTAAATCTGTATATTTTTAAGGGGTTCAAACTGTTGCTTTATTAAAAAAAACAGACAGGCAATATTCCATATTTTCTTGCTTCATCTTTTATTTTCTTATTTTTTTACCACTCTTGACTTATGGTCTGGGGACGAATAAAATCATGTCAAGGGCCACAAATGACCCCCGACCCACAGCTTAGACCAGGGGTGTCAAACTCAATTTCACCGAGGGCCACTTCAGCATATTGGCCACCCTCAACGGGCCACATTGACGGTACAAATCAGGAGTGGCCAGGTGCAGTCCTCCAGACTGCAACTTTTAGATGCATCCCTGCTAAAACACATCCCAGACAAAAGGTTGACTTCCCTCATTAGCAGCAACTCAGTTCTGTAGAGCCTTATAATGAGTAAATGATCCAGGTGTGTTAGAGAAGGAACGCATCTAAAGTTGCAGATGGTAGCTCTGGAAAACTAGACTTGGGCAGCCCTAGCATAAATGTATGAAAATACAGTGCTAAAAATAAATTAAACACCTCATATTGTTAAATAACGCTTTGGAACGTCTGGTTAGGAAGCGCATTCAAAACCTTTGTTTGAAATGGCGCGTTTAATTCAAGTTTCCATTACAGACCAGAGAAAACTAAAGAGAATGAAACGTTTTGTTAATCCATTTGAGGAGCCGGCAGTTTATCTTGAGGAAATAAATGACGATGCAAAAGTTAATTAGACTGTAACATGCGCAGTCCGCAGCTCAACCACTGCGGAGGCGGTTACGTTACACCACTGCGAAGAATTAAAATCCGCTGGAAGTAACTCATCCAGCGGATTTAACAAATGGAGCCTTCTGGGTTCACGTTACCCAGGAGAGCGGCGCTCTGGAGGAGCTGCAGACGTGACATCTGTCCGTTTCGGAAAAGCTAAAAAAAATAAAAAATAAATAAAAAAATCCTTAAAGCTCACACCGGACCGCGCAGGGTAAAACACTCACAGAGTTCAGTTGATCTGTTTGGATCAGACAGATCCAACTGACTGATGAATTAGCGCAGATTTTTCTGCAGATTTGAACTAGGAGGAAGTTGTTCAGACCCCAGCGGGTGAAGTGATGCTACTTTAAGTGAAGTCGCTTAATTTAATTTATTAAAAGTTATTGGGGCCTCAGTCAGTGGTTTTTGTCACTACGGAGAAAAATGTAGATGCGTTTATCTGCTTAATTTGTGATGGGATCTGGATTCACGGTGAATATTCACTAAACCGCATAAAATGCTGCTAAATAGCCGATGTTTATATTATTGTAATTTCACGGATAAAAATAGTACATGACCGATTTTTTTTTATGTTGCCGGTCAAGGTAACGGATAACAAAAAAAGTCTAGCGCGACCTGCCGCCCTGACACCAACTCACAAACATCTTCATTCACAGTCTTACTTGTAAATCGATTTTTCTTTTCTTGGACGTTTTGATGTTAGCTTGTCAATGTCTCAGTTTTATTCGCTGGTAAAATCAATAAGCAGCTTGAGGTTACTCTGCTGCTCTCTAGTGAGTAAAAGCCGTAATGTTGGCTGGTAAAAATCGGAATGCATTATGGGAGATGTAGTTTG